>NW_028283581.1:502500-725000 GCF_059441095.1 Idiotropiscis lumnitzeri | reverse complement strand
CAAAAATGCAATCGAACAATCGGAAAAATAATAATAATAATAATTTCTACAAAAACAATAGGGACTTCGCAGCGGTTGCTGCTCAGGCCCTAATAATAATAATAATAATAAAAGTAATAATATTTTCTACAAAAACAGTAGGGACCTCGCAGCCGTCGCAGCTTGGGCCCTAATAACAATTTCTAGAAAAACAATAGGGACCTCGCAGCGGTCACTGCTCGGGCCCTAATAATAATAATAATAAAAATAATAATAATTTCCACAAAAACAATGGGGACCTCGTAGCGGTCGCTGCTCGGGCCCTAATAATAATTTCTACATAAACAATAGGGACCTCGCCGCGGTCGCTGCTCGGGCCCCAATAATAATTTCTACACAAAGTCCATTGTGGTGACCCGCCCCTTTTAAGTAAATTCAAAATGGCCGACTTCCTGTAAAACCTAGCTCATTGCTCCAAGAGACTTTTTTGTAGGTCTTGGTCTTATACATACGGTGAACCCTCGCTACTTCGCGGTTCACCTTTCGCGGGTTCAGTGCTTCGCGGGTATAAAAAATATTCGGGGGCATTGTAGTTTCGCCGAGCGGCACGACGGGCGCTGGAGCGGTTAGACGGCCGGCGTGCGCCGAAGAAGAGCGTGGGCGAAGAGGAGAGTGGACGAAGAAGAGCACGTTCCCCCGGACACGATCGGTGGCGACGTTTCGCGCGGTTCGGACCGTACCAGAGCTCCGGCCGGCGTGCGTGGCAGTTAAGCCGTAGAGGAGCACCTTCCCCGGGCACGGGCGGTGCCAAGCGGCCCCTAAGTTTAACCGAATGGAAGCTCCGGAGGAGGAGGGCATGCTCGCGTCACAGTAAGCCAAAGAGGAGCACCTTCCCCGGGCACGGGCGGTTCCAAGCGGCCCCTAAGTTTAACCGAATGGAAGCTCCGGAGGAGGCGGGCATGCTCGCGTCACAGTAAGCCGAAGAGGAGCACCTTCCCCGGGCACGGGCGGTGCCAAGCGGCCCCTAAGTTTAACCGAATGGAAGCTCCGGGGCAGGAGGGCGGGCGTGTGTCACAGTAAAGCCGAATTGGAACACCTCTTCCGCCCGGGCACGAACGGAGCGCGAAGCTGTCAGTTATGAATGAATAAATGAATAAATAAATAAATAAATAAAGAATGCCACCTTTCATTTCACAGGGCACACCGGACGGCGTACCAGCAGGTAAAAGTCGGAGTAATTAAATAAATACAAAAAGAATGGCTGGGGAATAAAAAAATAATACGTTTTAATAATAATTTGGTTTTTTTGTTATAACATGAATTTCACTCTCTCTCTCTGTCTATATATATATATATATATATATATATATATATATATATATTTATTATATATATTGTATTTTTTTTTAAGCATTTTTGAAGGTGCGCCGCTACTTCGCGGATTTTCAGTTTTCGCGGGTGGTCTCTGTCCCCATTAACCGCGATAACCGAGGGTTCACTGTACTCCATAAAATTTACAAAAAGCAAGGTGAAACACTCAACCAGGGCTGCTTTTTTTAACATTTCTCGAGGGCCATGGCGAGCCATTTCAAAAAAGCTGCACAACTAACGTATAAAATATTGATAAATTTGCTCTGCCTGATGTGTGTGTAAAGTTTCACGAGTTGTCGTTCATATTTAGAACCTCATAATCAGCGTTGTTTTATTGCCGAACAGTGCAATGCCACTCCCACAACTTTTCACGAAAAAGGATGAATTTCGTATTGTGACATCCTCATGGCCGAAACAGTCATCCGAGCATATATGAGGGCGACCTTGTTGAGTTGCACGGAGAAAAACATCCAAGAAAATAACTTGTATTAGCTTTTACCAGTTGGTGGCGCTACTACTACGATGAAAAATAAGTTGGTAGATGTCTTCAGGGCTGAAGTATCCTCAAATGTGTACAACTTCGAGAAGATAGGATCATCTGAGTCATGTTGCCGGAGCTTTTGTTGCCACAAAGTACAATCGGATTTTCAGCACCGTAATAGCCACGCCTTTTGCCAAAACGTCACAAAATTCGGCAGAGAGTAAGATCATTGTCTTGAGTCTTTTCTGACTAATTTTCAGTCGGATTCGTCAAAAGGGCACCGTGCAGTACGTGAAAATTAAAATAAAAACACATTTTTGATTCCACTTGGCGGCGCTGTGTGTATAACAAAATAATAACATTAAGATGTCTTCAGGTCGGGACGTTTTATTTACAGGTGAAGGTTTGGATTTTTAGGAGCATGTGCAGGGGCGTTATTAAGCATTCATTTATTTGTATTAGGTTCATTTTGTCTTCTTATTATTGATATTTGACTGATTCATTAAAAGCAGACAATTATGTTTTAGGTTAATTTTTTACCTGACATGTTTCGGCGAGTCTTTCGCCTTCTTCAGAGTGTCGCATGATGGTGTCTTGAGACCCGTCTTTATCAGCTGATGTTCCATGAGGGTGTGACTTACCTGTCAAAAAAATGAAAAATCAGAGCAGTAAAAGAACAAGCACAACATGAACATTACAAATCAGCAATCACTGACCACTGCAAAAGGGAAAACCATATCATGGACCGGGAGAAGGGCAGGGTCATCCGCACCGAAGAGAACAAACAACAGCGCTGGATCAGAGAGGCCATTGAGATCTGCAAGCGAGGAATAAAAACCATGAACAGAGACAAGGGAGCCTTCATCCTCTCTACCACCTGGAGCAGCATCTTGGCGGAGTGAACGGACAGCGGGGGGCGTGACTTGCCTTCATTCTTGTGACAGGTAAGTCACGCCCTCATGGAACATCAGCTGATAAAGACGGGCCCACAAGACACCATCATGTGACACTCTGAAGAAGGCGAAAGACTTTCGTATTGTGACATCCTCAAGGCCTAAACACTCATCCGATCAAAAATAAGTTGGCAGCCGTCTTCAGGGCCTGAATATCCTCAAATGTGAAAAATTTCGAGAAGATGGATCATCTGAATCATTTTGCAGGAACTTTTGTTGCCACGGAGAATAATCAGACTCTGCGGCACCGTAATAGCCACGCCCTTCGAAGGAAAGTCACAAAAATAGGGATAGAGTAAGATCAATGTCTTGAGTCTTTTCTAGCCAATTTTCAATCGGATTCGTTAAAAGGGCACCGTGCAGTACGTCAAATGTAAAAAATGATATTGATTGGCGCAAGGTGTATAACTGAATATAAACATATAGATGTCTTCAGGTACCGACTCTTTATGTACATGTGAAGTTTAGGATTTTTAGCAGCATGTGCAGGAGAGTTATTAAGCATTTTGTCCATTGCGGCGAAGGAAATCTTAAGTGAAAACTTCGAAGCCCCGCCCCCGTTCATATAGTATTTCGGAAACAAAAAATTTTAGCCCCAGTGTTTGTCCCAGGTCTTAAGATGCTACAGACAGAATTTTAAGGCAATCAGATGAAGCCTTTAGGATCAGGGTGCAAAAGAATGACCCCTGTAAACATGCAAAAAAGGGCAAAAGTCGGACTTTCAAAAATTCATAACTCACTTCCTGTTCATATTAGACGTTAAAATATCAAATTTTTCGCCATGCCCGATGAGACTGCCAAGTTTGGTGAATTTTTGTGCATGTTTCGGGGGTCAAAAATGCGATCGAACAATCGGAAAAATAATGATAATAATAATTTCTACAAAAACAATAGGGACTTCGCAGCGGTCGCTGCTCAGGCCCTAATAATAATAATAATAATAAAAGTAATAATATTTTCTACAAAAACAATAGGGACCTCGCAGCCGTCGCAGCTCGGGCCCTAATAACAATTTCTAGAAAAACAATAGGGACCTCGCAGCGGTCACTGCTCGGGCCCTAATAATAATAATAATAATAATTTCCACAAAAACAATGGGGACCTCGTAGCGGTCGCTGCTCGGGCCCTAATAATAATTTCTACATAAACAATAGGGACCTCGCCGCGGTCGCTGCTCGGGCCCCAATAATAATTTCTACACAAAGTCCATTGTGGTGACCCGCCCCTTTTAAGTAAATTCAAAATGGCCGACTTCCTGTAAAACCTAGCTCATTGCTCCAAGAGACTTTTTTGTAGGTCTTGGTCTTATACATACGGTGAACCCTCGCTACTTCGCGGTTCACCTTTCGCGGGTTCAGTGCTTCGCGGGTATAAAAAATATTCGGGGGCATTGTAGTTTCGCCGAGCGGCACGACGGGCGCTGGAGCGGTTAGACGGCCGGCGTGCGCCGAAGAAGAGCGTGGGCGAAGAGGAGAGTGGACGAAGAAGAGCACGTTCCCCCGGACACGATCGGTGGCGACGTTTCGCGCGGTTCGGACCGTACCAGAGCTCCGGCCGGCGTGCGTGGCAGTTAAGCCGTAGAGGAGCACCTTCCCCGGGCACGGGCGGTGCCAAGCGGCCCCTAAGTTTAACCGAATGGAAGCTCCGGAGGAGGAGGGCATGCTCGCGTCACAGTAAGCCAAAGAGGAGCACCTTCCCCGGGCACGGGCGGTTCCAAGCGGCCCCTAAGTTTAACCGAATGGAAGCTCCGGAGGAGGCGGGCATGCTCGCGTCACAGTAAGCCGAAGAGGAGCACCTTCCCCGGGCACGGGCGGTGCCAAGCGGCCCCTAAGTTTAACCGAATGGAAGCTCCGGGGCAGGAGGGCGGGCGTGTGTCACAGTAAAGCCGAATTGGAACACCTCTTCCGCCCGGGCACGAACGGAGCGCGAAGCTGTCAGTTATGAATGAATAAATGAATAAATAAATAAATAAATAAAGAATGCCACCTTTCATTTCACAGGGCACACCGGACGGCGTACCAGCAGGTAAAAGTCGGAGTAATTAAATAAATACAAAAAGAATGGCTGGGGAATAAAAAAATAATACGTTTTAATAATAATTTGGTTTTTTTGTTATAACATGAATTTCACTCTCTCTCTCTGTCTATATATATATATATATATATATATATATATATATATATATTTATTATATATATTGTATTTTTTTTTAAGCATTTTTGAAGGTGCGCCGCTACTTCGCGGATTTTCAGTTTTCGCGGGTGGTCTCTGTCCCCATTAACCGCGATAACCGAGGGTTCACTGTACTCCATAAAATTTACAAAAAGCAAGGTGAAACACTCAACCAGGGCTGCTTTTTTTAACATTTCTCGAGGGCCATGGCGAGCCATTTCAAAAAAGCTGCACAACTAACGTATAAAATATTGATAAATTTGCTCTGCCTGATGTGTGTGTAAAGTTTCACGAGTTGTCGTTCATATTTAGAACCTCATAATCAGCGTTGTTTTATTGCCGAACAGTGCAATGCCACTCCCACAACTTTTCACGAAAAAGGATGAATTTCGTATTGTGACATCCTCATGGCCGAAACAGTCATCCGAGCATATATGAGGGCGACCTTGTTGAGTTGCACGGAGAAAAACATCCAAGAAAATAACTTGTATTAGCTTTTACCAGTTGGTGGCGCTACTACTACGATGAAAAATAAGTTGGTAGATGTCTTCAGGGCTGAAGTATCCTCAAATGTGTACAACTTCGAGAAGATAGGATCATCTGAGTCATGTTGCCGGAGCTTTTGTTGCCACAAAGTACAATCGGATTTTCAGCACCGTAATAGCCACGCCTTTTGCCAAAACGTCACAAAATTCGGCAGAGAGTAAGATCATTGTCTTGAGTCTTTTCTGACTAATTTTCAGTCGGATTCGTCAAAAGGGCACCGTGCAGTACGTGAAAATTAAAATAAAAACACATTTTTGATTCCACTTGGCGGCGCTGTGTGTATAACAAAATAATAACATTAAGATGTCTTCAGGTCGGGACGTTTTATTTACAGGTGAAGGTTTGGATTTTTAGGAGCATGTGCAGGGGCGTTATTAAGCATTCATTTATTTGTATTAGGTTCATTTTGTCTTCTTATTATTGATATTTGACTGATTCATTAAAAGCAGACAATTATGTTTTAGGTTAATTTTTTACCTGACATGTTTCGGCGAGTCTTTCGCCTTCTTCAGAGTGTCGCATGATGGTGTCTTGAGACCCGTCTTTATCAGCTGATGTTCCATGAGGGTGTGACTTACCTGTCAAAAAAATGAAAAATCAGAGCAGTAAAAGAACAAGCACAACATGAACATTACAAATCAGCAATCACTGACCACTGCAAAAGGGAAAACCACATCATGGACCGGGAGAAGGGCAGGGTCATCCGCACCGAAGAGAACAAACAACAGCGCTGGATCAGAGAGGCCATTGAGATCTGCAAGCGAGGAATAAAAACCATGAACAGAGACAAGGGAGCCTTCATCCTCTCTACCACCTGGAGCAGCATCTTGGCGGAGTGAACGGACAGCGGGGGGCGTGACTTGCCTTCATTCTTGTGACAGGTAAGTCACGCCCTCATGGAACATCAGCTGATAAAGACGGGCCCACAAGACACCATCATGTGACACTCTGAAGAAGGCGAAAGACTTTCGTATTGTGACATCCTCAAGGCCTAAACACTCATCCGATCAAAAATAAGTTGGCAGCCGTCTTCAGGGCCTGAATATCCTCAAATGTGAAAAATTTCGAGAAGATGGATCATCTGAATCATTTTGCAGGAACTTTTGTTGCCACGGAGAATAATCAGACTCTGCGGCACCGTAATAGCCACGCCCTTCGAAGGAAAGTCACAAAAATAGGGATAGAGTAAGATCAATGTCTTGAGTCTTTTCTAGCCAATTTTCAATCGGATTCGTTAAAAGGGCACCGTGCAGTACGTCAAAATGTAAAAAATGATATTGATTGGCGCAAGGTGTATAACTGAATATAAACATATAGATGTCTTCAGGTACCGACTCTTTATGTACATGTGAAGTTTAGGATTTTTAGCAGCATGTGCAGGAGAGTTATTAAGCATTTTGTCCATTGCGGCGAAGGAAATCTTAAGTGAAAACTTCGAAGCCCCGCCCCCGTTCATATAGTATTTCGGAAACAAAAAATTTTAGCCCCAGTGTTTGTCCCAGGTCTTAAGATGCTACAGACAGAATTTTAAGGCAATCAGATGAAGCCTTTAGGATCAGGGTGCAAAAGAATGACCCCTGTAAACATGCAAAAAAGGGCAAAAGTCGGACTTTCAAAAATTCATAACTCACTTCCTGTTCATATTAGACGTTAAAATATCAAATTTTTCGCCATGCCCGATGAGACTGCCAAGTTTGGTGAATTTTTGTGCATGTTTCGGGGGTCAAAAATGCGATCGAACAATCGGAAAAATAATGATAATAATAATTTCTACAAAAACAATAGGGACTTCGCAGCGGTCGCTGCTCAGGCCCTAATAATAATAATAATAATAAAAGTAATAATATTTTCTACAAAAACAATAGGGACCTCGCAGCCGTCGCAGCTCGGGCCCTAATAACAATTTCTAGAAAAACAATAGGGACCTCGCAGCGGTCACTGCTCGGGCCCTAATAATAATAATAATAATAATTTCCACAAAAACAATGGGGACCTCGTAGCGGTCGCTGCTCGGGCCCTAATAATAATTTCTACAAAAACAATAGGGACCTCGCCGCGGTCGCTGCTCGGGCCCCAATAATAATTTCTACACAAAGTCCATTGTGGTGACCCGCCCCCTTTTAAGTAAATTCAAAATGGCCGACTTCCTGTAAAACCTAGCTCATTGCTCCAAGAGACTTTTTTGTAGGTCTTGGTCTTATACATACAGTGAACCCTCGCTACTTGGCGGTTCACCTTTCGCGGGTTCAGTGCTTCGCGGGTCTAAAAAATATTCGGGGGCATTGTAGTTTCGCCGAGCGGCACGACGGGGCGCTGGAGCGGTTAGACGGCCGGTGTGCGCCGAAGAAGAGCGTGGGCGAAGAGGAGAGTGGACGAAGAAGAGCACGTTCCCCCGGACACGATCGGTGGCGACGTTTCGCGCGGTTCGGACAGTACCAGAGCTCCGGCCGGCGTGCGTGGCAGTTAAGCCGTAGAGGAGAACCTTCCCCGGGCACGGGCGGTGCCAAGCGGCCCCTAAGTTTAACCGAATGGAAGCTCCGGAGGAGGAGGGCATGCTCGCGTCACAGTAAGCCGAAGAGGAGCACCTTCCCCGGGCACGGGCGGTTCCAAGCGGCCCCTAAGTTTAACCGAATGGAAGCTCCGGAGGAGGAGGGCATGCTCGCGTCACAGTAAGCCGAAGAGGAGCACCTTCCCCGGGCACGGGCGGTGCCAAGCGGCCCCTAAGTTTAACCGAATGGAAGCTCCGGGGGAGGAGGGCGAGTGTGTGTCACAGTTAAGCCGAATTGGAGCACCTCTTCCGCCCGGGCACGAGCGGAGCGCGAAGCTGTCAGTTATGAATGTATAAAAGAATAAATAAATAAAGAATGCCACCTTTCATTTCACAGGGCACACCGGACGGCGTACCAGCAGGTAAAAGTCGGAGTAATTAAATAAATACAAAAAGAATGGCTGGGGAATAAAAAAATAATACGTTTTAATAATAATTTGGTTTTTTTGTTATAACATGAATTTCACTCTCTCTCTCCCCGTATATATGTGTATATATATATATATATATATATATATATATATATATATATATATATATATATATATATATATATATATATATATATATATATATATATATATATATATATATTTATTATATATATTGTATATTTTTTTAAGCATTTTTGAAGGTGCGCCGCTACTTCGCGGATTTTCAGTTTTCGCGGGTGGTCTCTGTCCCCATTAACCGCGATAACCGAGGGTTCACTGTACTCCATAAAATTTACAAAAAGCGAGGTGAAACACTCAACCAGGGCTGCTTTTTTTAACATTTCTCGAGGGCCATGGCGAGCCATTTCAAAAAAGCTGCACAACTAACGTATAAAATATTGATAAATTTGCTCGGCCTGATGTGTGTGTAAAGTTTCACGAGTTGTCGTTCATATTTAGAACCTCATAATCAGCGTTGTTTTATTGCCGAACAGTGCAATGCCACTCTCACAACTTTACACGAAAAAGGACGAATTTCGTATTGTGACATCCTCATGGCTGAAACAGTCATCCGAGCATATATGAGGGCGACCTTGTTGAGTTGCACGGAGAAAAACATCCAAGAAAATAACTTGTATTAGCTTTTACCAGTTGGTGGCGGTACTACTACGATGAAAAATAAGTTGGTAGATGTCTTCAGGGCTGAAGTATCCTCAAATGTGTACGACTTCGAGAAGATAGGATCATCTGAGTCATGTTGCCGGAGCTTTTGTTGCCACAGAGTACAATCTGACTTTTCAGCACCGTAATAGCCACGCCTTTTGCCAAAACGTCACAAAATTCGGCAGAGAGTAAGATCATTGTCTTGAGTCTTTTCTGACTAATTTTCAGTCGGATTTGTCAAAAGGGCACCGTGCAGGATGTGAAAATTAAAATAAAAACACATTTTTGATTCCACTTGGCGGCGCTGTGTGTATAACAAAATAATAACATTAAGATGTCTTCAGGTCGGGACGTTTTATTTACAGGTGAAGGTTTGGATTTTTAGGAGCATGTGCAGGGGAGTTATTAAGCATTCATTTATTTGTATTAGGTTCATTTTGTCTTCTTATTATTGATATTTGACTGATTCATTAAAAGCAGACAATTATGTTTTAGGTTAATTTTTTACCTGACATGTTTCGGCGAGTCTTTCGCCTTCTTCAGAGTGTCGCATGATGGTGTCTTGAGACCCGTCTTTATCAGCTGATGTTCCATGAGGGTGTGACTTACCTGTCAAAAAAATGAAAAATCAGAGCAGGAAAAGAACAAGCACAACATGAACATTACAAATCAGCAATCACTGACCACTGCAAAAGGGAAAACCACATCATGGACCGGGAGAAGGGCAGGGTCATCCGCACCGAATAGAACAAACAACAGCGCTGGATCAGAGAGGCCATTGAGATCTGCAAGCGAGGCATAAAAACCATGAACAGAGACAAGGGAGCCTTCATCCTCTCTACCACCTAGAGCAGCATCTTGGCGGAGTGAACGGACAGCGGGGGGTGTGACTTGCCTTCATTCTTGTGACAGGTTAAGTCACGCCCTCATGGAACATCAGCTGATAAAGACGGGTCACAAGACACCATCATGTGACACTCTGAAGAAGGCGAAAGACTTTCGTATTGTGACATCCTCAAGGCCTAAACACTCATCCGAGCAAATATAAGGTAGATTTTGTGAACCTGCCCGGAGAAAAACATCAACGAAAATAATTTGTATTTGTTTTAACCAGTTGGTGGCGCTACCACTGCGATCAAAAATAAGTTGGCAGCCGTCTTCAGGGCCTGAATATCCTCAAATGTGAAAAATTTCGAGAAGATGGATCATCTGAATCATTTTGCAGGAACTTTTGTTGCCACGGAGAATAATCAGACTCTGCGGCACCGCAATAGCCACGCCCTTCGAAGGAAAGTCACAAAAATAGGGATAGAGTAAGATCAATGTCTTGAGTCTTTTCTAGCCAATTTTCAATCGGATTCGTTAAAAGGGCACCGTGCAGTACGTCAAAATGTAAAAAATTATATTGATTGGCGCAAGGTGTATAACAGAATATAAACATATAGATGTCTTCAGGTACCGACTCTTTATGTACATGTGAAGTTTTGGATTTTTAGCAGCATGTGCAGGAGAGTTATTAAGCATTTTGTCCACTGCGGCGAAGGAAATCTTAAGTGAAAACTTTGAAGCCCCGCCCCCGTCATATAGTATTTCGGAAACAAAAGATTTTAGCCCCAGTGTTTGTCCCAGGTCTTAAGATGCTACAGACAGAATTTTAAGGCAATCAGATGAAGCCTTTAGGATCAGGGTGCAAAAGAATGACCCCTGTAAACATGCAAAAAAGGGCAAAAGTCGGACTTTCAAAAATTCATAACTCACTTCCTGTTCATATTAGACGTTTAAAATATCAAATTTCTCGCTATGCCCGATGAGACTGCCAAGTTTGGTGAGTTTTTGTGCATGTTTCGGGGGTCAAAAATGCGATCGTACAATCGGAAATATAATAATAATAATAATTTCTACAAAAACAACAGGGACTTCGCAGCGGTCGCTGCTCAGGCCCTAATAATAATAATAATAATAATAATAATAATAAAAGTAATAATATTTTCTACAAAAACAATAGGGACCTCGCAGCCGTCGCAGCTCGGGCCCTAATAACAATTTCTAGAAAAACAATAGGGACCTCGCAGCGGTCACTGCTCGGGCCCTAATAATAATAATAATAATAATTTCCACAAAAACAATGGGGACCTCGTAGCGGTCGCTGCTCGGGCCCTAATAATAATTTCTACATAAACAATAGGAACCTCGCCGCGGTCGCTGCTCGGGCCCCAATAATAATTTCTACACAAAGTCCATTGTGGTGACCCGCCCCTTTTAAGTAAATTCAAAATGGCCGACTTCCTGTAAAACCTAGCTCATTGCTCCAAGAGACTTTTTTGTAGGTCTTGGTCTTATACATACAGTGAACCCTCGCTACTTCGCGGTTCACCTTTCGCGGGTTCAGTGCTTCGCGGGTATAAAAAATATTCGGGGGCATTGTAGTTTCGCCGAGCGGCACGACGGGGCGCTGGAGCGGTTAGACGGCCGGCGTGCGCCGAAGAAGAGCGTGGGCGAAGAGGAGAGTGGACGAAGAAGAGCACGTTCTCCCGGACACGATCGGTGGCGACGTTTCGCGCGGTTCGGACCGTACCAGGGCTCCGGCCGGCGTGCGTGGCAGTTAAGCCGTAGAGGAGCACCGTCCCCGGGCACGGGCGGTGCCAAGCGGCCCCTAAGTTTAACCGAATGGAAGCTCCGGAGGAGGAGGGCATGCTCGCGTCACAGTAAGCCGAAGAGGAGCACCTTCCCCGGGCACGGGCGGTTCCAAGCGGCCCCTAAGTTTAACCAAATGGAAGCTCCGGAGGAGGAGGGCATGCTCGCGTCACAGTAAGCCGAAGAGGAGCACCTTTGCCGGGCACGGGCGGTTCCAAGCGGCCCCTAAGTTTAACCGAATGGAAGCTCCGGAGGAGGCGGGCATGCTCACGTCACAGTAAGCCGAAGAGGAGCACCTTCCCCGGGCACGGGCGGTGCCAAGCGGCCCCTAAGTTTAACCGAATGGAAGCTCCGGGGGAGGAGGGCGGGCGTGTGTCACAGTTAAGCCGAATTGGAACACCTCTTCCGCCCGGGCACGAACGGAGCGCGAAGCTGTCAGTTATGAATGAATAAATGAATAAATAAATAAATAATTAAAGAATGCCACCTTTCATTTCACAGGGAACACCGGACGGCGTACCAGCAGGTAAAAGTCGGAGTAATTAAATAAATACAAAAAGAATGGCTGGGGAATAAAAAAATAATACGTTTTAATAAAAATTTGTTTTTTTTGTTATAACATGAATTTCACTCTCTCTCTCTCTCTCCCCATATATATATATATATATATATATATATATATATATATATATATATATATATATATATATATATATATATATATATTTATTATATATATTGTATTTTCTTTTAAGCATTTTTGAAGGTGCGCCGCTACTTCGCGGATTTTCAGTTTCCGCGGGTGGTCTCGGTCCCCATTAACCGCGATAACCGAGGGTTCACTGTACTCCATAAAATTTACAAAAAGCGAGGTGAAACACTCAACCAGGGCTGCTTTTTTGAATATTTCTCGAGGGCCATGGCGAGCCATTTAAAAAAAGCTGCACAACTAACGTATAAAATATTGATAAATTTGCTCTGCCTGATGTGTGTGTCAAGTTTCACGAGTTGTCGTTCATATTTAGAACCTCATAATCAGCGTTGTTTTATTGCCAAACAGTGCAATGCCACTCCCACAACTTTTCACGAAAAAGGATGAATTTCGTATTGTGACATCCTCATGGCCGAAACAGTCCTCCGAGCATATATGAGGGCGACCTTGTTGAGTTGCACGGAGAAAAACATCCAAGAAAATAACTTGTATTAGCTTTTACCAGTTGGTGGCGCTACTACTACGATGAAAAATAAGTTGGTAGATGTCTTCAGGGCTGAAGTATCCTCAAATGTGTACAACTTCGAGAAGATAGGATCATCTGAGTCATGTTGGCGGAGCTTTTGTTGCCACAAAGTACAATCGGACTTTTCAGCACCGTAATAGCCACGCCTTTTGCCAAAACGTCACAAAACTCGGCAGAGAGTAAGATCATTGTCTTGAGTCTTTTCTGACTAATTTTCAGTCGGATTCGTCAAAAGGGCACGGTGCAGTACGTGAAAATTAAAATAAAAACAAATTTTTGATTCCACTTGGCGGCGCTGTGTTTATAACAAAATAATAACATTAAGATGTCTTCAGGTCGGGACATTTTATTTACAGGTGAAGGTTTGGATTTTTAGGAGCATGTGCAGGGGAGTTATTAAGCATTCATTTATTTGTATTAGGTTCATTTTGTCTTCTTATGATTGATATTTGACAGATTCATTAAAAGCAGACAATTATGTTTTCGGTAAATTTTTTACCTGACATGTTTCGGCGAGTCTTTCGCCTTCTTCAGAGTGTCGCATGATGGTGTCTTGAGACCCGTCTTTATCAGCTGATGTTCCATGAGGGTGTGACTTACCTGTCAAAAAAATGAAAAATCAGAGCAGTAAAAGAACAAGCACAACATGAACATTACAAATCAGCAATCACTGACCACTGCAAAAGGGAAAACCACATCATGGACCGGGAGAAGGGCAGGGTCATCCGCACAGAAGAGAACAAACAACAGCGCTGGATCAGAGAGGCCATTGAGATCTGCAAGCGAGGCATAAAAACCATGAACAGAGACAAGGGAGCCTTCATCCTCTCTACCACCTGGACCAGCATCTTGGCGGAGTTAACGGACAGCGGGGGGCGTGACTTGCCTTCATTCTTGTGACAGGTAAGTCACGCCCTCATGGAACATCAGCTGATAAAGACGGGCCACAAGACACCATCATGTGACACTCTGAAGAAGGCGAAAGACTTTCGTATTGTGACATCCTCAAGGCTGAAACACTCATCCGAGCAAATATAAGGTAGATTTTGTTCACCTGCCCGGAGAAAAACATCAACGAAAATAATTTGTATTTGTTTTAACCAGTTGGTGGCGCTACCACTGCGATCAAAAATAAGTTGGCAGCCGTCTTCAGGGCCTGAATATCCTCAAATGTGAAAAATTTCGAGAAGATGGATCATCTGAATCATTTTGCAGGAACTTTTGTTGCCACGGAGAATAATCAGACTCTGCGGCACCGTAATAGCCACGCCCTTCGAAGGAAAGTCACAAAAATAGGGATAGAGTAAGATCAATGTCTTGAGTCTTTTCTAGCCAATTTTCAATCGGATTCGTTAAAAGGGCACCGTGCAGTTCGTCAAAATGTAAAAAATGATATTGATTGGCGCAAGGTGTATAACTGAATATAAACATATAGATGTCTTCAGGTACCGACTCTTTATGTACATGTGAAGTTTTGGATTTTTAGCAGCATGTGCAAGAGAGTTATTAAGCATTTTGTCCATTGCGGCGAAGGAAATCTTAAGTGAAAACTTCGAAGCCCCGCCCCCGTCATATAGTATTTCGGAAACAAAAAGTTTTAGCCCCAGTGTTTGTCCCAGGTCTTAAGATGCTACAGACAGAATTTTAAGGCAATCAGATGAAACCTTTAGGATCAGGGTGCAAAAGAATGACCCCTGTAAACATGCAAAAAAGGGCAAAAGTCGGACTTTCAAAAATTCATAACACACTTCCTGTTCATATTAGACGTTAAAATATAAAATTTTTCGCCATGCCCGATGAGACTGCCAAGTTTGGTGAATTTTTGTGCATGTTTCGGGGGTCAAAAATGCAATCGAACAATCGGAAAAATAATAATAATAATAATTTCTACAAAAACAATAGGGACTTCGCAGCGGTCGCTGCTCAGGCCCTAATAATAATAATAATAATAATAAAAGTAATAATATTTTCTACAAAAACAATAGGGACCTCGCAGCCGTCGCAGCTTGGGCCCTAATAACAATTTCTAGAAAAACAATAGGGACCTCGCAGCGGTCACTGCTCGGGCCCTAATAATAATAATAATAAAAATAATAATAATTTCTACAAAAACAATGGGGACCTCGTAGCGGTCGCTGCTCGGGCCCTAATAATAATTTCTACAAAAACAATAGGGACCTCGCCGCGGTCGCTGCTCGGGCCCCAATAATAATTTCTACACAAAGTCCATTGTGGTGACCCGCCCCCTTTTAAGTAAATTCAAAATGGCCGACTTCCTGTAAAACCTAGCTCATTGCTCCAAGAGACTTTTTTGTAGTCGGCCGGCGTGCGTGGCAGTTAAGCCGTAGAGGAGCACCGTCCCCGGGCACGGGCGGTGCCAAGCGGCCCCTAAGTTTAACCGAATGGAAGCTCCGGAGGAGGAGGGCATGCTCGCGTCACAGTAAGCCGAAGAGGAGCACCTTCCCCGGGCACGGGCGGTTCCAAGCGGCCCCTAAGTTTAACCAAATGGAAGCTCCGGAGGAGGAGGGCATGCTCGCGTCACAGTAAGCCGAAGAGGAGCACCTTTGCCGGGCACGGGCGGTTCCAAGCGGCCCCTAAGTTTAACCGAATGGAAGCTCCGGAGGAGGCGGGCATGCTCACGTCACAGTAAGCCGAAGAGGAGCACCTTCCCCGGGCACGGGCGGTGCCAAGCAGCCCCTAAGTTTAACCGAATGGAAGCTCCGGGGGAGGAGGGCGGGCGTGTGTCACAGTTAAGCCGAATTGGAACACCTCTTCCGCCCGGGCACGAACGGAGCGCGAAGCTGTCAGTTATGAATGAATAAATGAATAAATAAATAAATAATTAAAGAATGCCACCTTTCATTTCACAGGGAACACCGGACGGCGTACCAGCAGGTAAAAGTCGGAGTAATTAAATAAATACAAAAAGAATGGCTGGGGAATAAAAAAATAATACGTTTTAATAAAAATTTGTTTTTTTTGTTATAACATGAATTTCACTCTCTCTCTCTCTCTCTCTCTCCCCATATATATATATATATATATATATATATATATATATATATATATATATATTTATTATATATATTGTATTTTCTTTTAAGCATTTTTGAAGGTGCGCCGCTACTTCGCGGATTTTCAGTTTCCGCGGGTGGTCTCGGTCCCCATTAACCGCGATAACCGAGGGTTCACTGTACTCCATAAAATTTACAAAAAGCGAGGTGAAACACTCAACCAGGGCTGCTTTTTTGAATATTTCTCGAGGGCCATGGCGAGCCATTTAAAAAAAGCTGCACAACTAACGTATAAAATATTGATAAATTTGCTCTGCCTGATGTGTGTGTCAAGTTTCACGAGTTGTCGTTCATATTTAGAACCTCATAATCAGCGTTGTTTTATTGCCAAACAGTGCAATGCCACTCCCACAACTTTTCACGAAAAAGGATGAATTTCGTATTGTGACATCCTCATGGCCGAAACA
Source organism: Idiotropiscis lumnitzeri (assembly GCF_059441095.1). Classification (NCBI taxonomy): domain Eukaryota; kingdom Metazoa; phylum Chordata; class Actinopteri; order Syngnathiformes; family Syngnathidae; genus Idiotropiscis; species Idiotropiscis lumnitzeri. Next base: position 708,500 of record NW_028283581.1, on the reverse strand, counting down.
GTCCTCCGAGCATATATGAGGGCGACCTTGTTGAGTTGCACGGAGAAAAACATCCAAGAAAATAACTTGTATTAGCTTTTACCAGTTGGTGGCGCTACTACTACGATGAAAAATAAGTTGGTAGATGTCTTCAGGGCTGAAGTATCCTCAAATGTGTACAACTTCGAGAAGATAGGATCATCTGAGTCATGTTGGCGGAGCTTTTGTTGCCACAAAGTACAATCGGACTTTTCAGCACCGTAATAGCCACGCCTTTTGCCAAAACGTCACAAAACTCGGCAGAGAGTAAGATCATTGTCTTGAGTCTTTTCTGACTAATTTTCAGTCGGATTCGTCAAAAGGGCACGGTGCAGTACGTGAAAATTAAAATAAAAACAAATTTTTGATTCCACTTGGCGGCGCTGTGTTTATAACAAAATAATAACATTAAGATGTCTTCAGGTCGGGACATTTTATTTACAGGTGAAGGTTTGGATTTTTAGGAGCATGTGCAGGGGAGTTATTAAGCATTCATTTATTTGTATTAGGTTCATTTTGTCTTCTTATGATTGATATTTGACAGATTCATTAAAAGCAGACAATTATGTTTTCGGTAAATTTTTTACCTGACATGTTTCGGCGAGTCTTTCGCCTTCTTCAGAGTGTCGCATGATGGTGTCTTGAGACCCGTCTTTATCAGCTGATGTTCCATGAGGGTGTGACTTACCTGTCAAAAAAATGAAAAATCAGAGCAGTAAAAGAACAAGCACAACATGAACATTACAAATCAGCAATCACTGACCACTGCAAAAGGGAAAACCACATCATGGACCGGGAGAAGGGCAGGGTCATCCGCACAGAAGAGAACAAACAACAGCGCTGGATCAGAGAGGCCATTGAGATCTGCAAGCGAGGCATAAAAACCATGAACAGAGACAAGGGAGCCTTCATCCTCTCTACCACCTGGACCAGCATCTTGGCGGAGTTAACGGACAGCGGGGGGCGTGACTTGCCTTCATTCTTGTGACAGGTAAGTCACGCCCTCATGGAACATCAGCTGATAAAGACGGGCCACAAGACACCATCATGTGACACTCTGAAGAAGGCGAAAGACTTTCGTATTGTGACATCCTCAAGGCTGAAACACTCATCCGAGCAAATATAAGGTAGATTTTGTTCACCTGCCCGGAGAAAAACATCAACGAAAATAATTTGTATTTGTTTTAACCAGTTGGTGGCGCTACCACTGCGATCAAAAATAAGTTGGCAGCCGTCTTCAGGGCCTGAATATCCTCAAATGTGAAAAATTTCGAGAAGATGGATCATCTGAATCATTTTGCAGGAACTTTTGTTGCCACGGAGAATAATCAGACTCTGCGGCACCGTAATAGCCACGCCCTTCGAAGGAAAGTCACAAAAATAGGGATAGAGTAAGATCAATGTCTTGAGTCTTTTCTAGCCAATTTTCAATCGGATTCGTTAAAAGGGCACCGTGCAGTTCGTCAAAATGTAAAAAATGATATTGATTGGCGCAAGGTGTATAACTGAATATAAACATATAGATGTCTTCAGGTACCGACTCTTTATGTACATGTGAAGTTTTGGATTTTTAGCAGCATGTGCAAGAGAGTTATTAAGCATTTTGTCCATTGCGGCGAAGGAAATCTTAAGTGAAAACTTCGAAGCCCCGCCCCCGTCATATAGTATTTCGGAAACAAAAAGTTTTAGCCCCAGTGTTTGTCCCAGGTCTTAAGATGCTACAGACAGAATTTTAAGGCAATCAGATGAAACCTTTAGGATCAGGGTGCAAAAGAATGACCCCTGTAAACATGCAAAAAAGGGCAAAAGTCGGACTTTCAAAAATTCATAACTCACTTCCTGTTCATATTAGACGTTAAAATATAAAATTTTTCGCCATGCCCGATGAGACTGCCAAGTTTGGTGAATTTTTGTGCGTGTTTCGGGGGTCAAAAATGCAATCGAACAATCGGAAAAATAATAATAATAATAATTTCTACAAAAACAATAGGGACTTCGCAGCGGTCGCTGCTCAGGCCCTAATAATAATAATAATAATAATAAAAGTAATAATATTTTCTACAAAAACAATAGGGACCTCGCAGCCGTCGCAGCTTGGGCCCTAATAACAATTTCTAGAAAAACAATAGGGACCTCGCAGCGGTCACTGCTCGGGCCCTAATAATAATAATAATAAAAATAATAATAATTTCTACAAAAACAATGGGGACCTCGTAGCGGTCGCTGCTCGGGCCCTAATAATAATTTCTACAAAAACAATAGGGACCTCGCCGCGGTCGCTGCTCGGGCCCCAATAATAATTTCTACACAAAGTCCATTGTGGTGACCCGCCCCCTTTTAAGTAAATTCAAAATGGCCGACTTCCTGTAAAACCTAGCTCATTGCTCCAAGAGACTTTTTTGTAGGTCTTGGTCTTATACATACAGTGAACCCTCGCTACTTGGCGGTTCACCTTTCGCGGGTTCAGTGTTTCGCGGGTCTAAAAAATATTCGGGGGCATTGTAGTTTCGCCGAGCGGCACGACGGGGTGCTGGAGCGGTTAGACGGCCGGCGTGCGCCGAAGAAGAGCGTGGGCGAAGAGGAGAGTGGACGAAGAAGAGCACGTTCCCCCGGACACGATCGGTGGCGACGTTTCGCGCGGTTCGGACAGTACCAGAGCTCCGGCCGGCGTGCGTGGCAGTTAAGCCGTAGAGGAGCACCTTCCCCGGGCACGGGCGGTGCCAAGCGGCCCCTAAGTTTAACCGAATGGAAGCTCCGGAGGAGGAGGGCATGCTCGCGTCACAGTAAGCCGAAGAGGAGCACCTTCCCCGGGCACGGGCGGTTCCAAGCGGCCCCTAAGTTTAACCGAATGGAAGCTCCAGAGGAGGAGGGCATGCTCGCGTCACAGTAAGCCGAAGAGGAGCACCTTCCCCGGGCACGGGCGGTGCCAAGCGGCCCCTAAGTTTAACCGAATGGAAGCTCCGGGGGAGGAGGGCGGGTGTGTGTCACAGTTAAGCCGAATTGGAGCACCTCTTCCGCCCGGGCACGAGCGGAGCGCGAAGCTGTCAGTTATGAATGTATAAAAGAATAAATAAATAAAGAATGCCACCTTTCATTTCACAGGGCACACCGGACGGCGTACCAGCAGGTAAAAGTCGGAGTAATTAAATAAATACAAAAAGAATGGCTGGGGAATAAAAAAATAATACGTTTTAATAATAATTTGGTTTTTTTGTTATAACATGAATTTCACTCTCTCTCTCCCCGTATATATGTATATATATATATATATCTATATATATATATATATATATATATATATATATATATATATATATATATATATATATTTATATATATATATATATATATATATTTCTATATTTATTATATATATTGTATATTTTTTTAAGCATTTTTGAAGGTGCGCCGCTACTTCGCGGATTTTCAGTTTTCGCGGGTGGTCTCTGTCCCCATTAACCGCGATAACCGAGGGTTCACTGTACTCCATAAAATTTACAAAAAGCGAGGTGAAACACTCAACCAGGGCTGCTTTTTTTAACATTTCTCGAGGGCCATGGCGAGCCATTTCAAAAAAGCTGCACAACTAACGTATAAAATATTGATAAATTTGCTCGGCCTGATGTGTGTGTAAAGTTTCACGAGTTGTCGTTCATATTTAGAACCTCATAATCAGCGTTGTTTTATTGCCGAACAGTGCAATGCCACTCCCACAACTTTACACGAAAAAGGACGAATTTCGTATTGTGACATCCTCATGGCCGAAACAGTCATCCGAGCATATATGAGGGCGACCTTGTTGAGTTGCACGGAGAAAAACATCCAAGAAAATAACTTGTATTAGCTTTTACCAGTTGGTGGCGGTACTACTACGATGAAAAATAAGTTGGTAGATGTCTTCAGGGCTGAAGTATCCTCAAATGTGTACGACTTCGAGAAGATAGGATCATCTGAGTCATGTTGCCGGAGCTTTTGTTGCCACAGAGTACAATCTGACTTTTCAGCACCGTAATAGACACGCCTTTTGCCAAAACGTCACAAAATTCGGCAGAGAGTAAGATCATTGTCTTGAGTCTTTTCTGACTAATTTTCAGTCGGATTTGTCAAAAGGGCACCGTGCAGGATGTGAAAATTAAAATAAAAACACATTTTTGATTCCACTTGGCGGCGCTGTGTGTATAACAAAATAATAACATTAAGATGTCTTCAGGTCGGGACGTTTTATTTACAGGTGAAGGTTTGGATTTTTAGGAGCATGTGCAGGGGAGTTATTAAGCATTCATTTATTTGTATTAGGTTCATTTTGTCTTCTTATTATTGATATTTGACTGATTCATTAAAAGCAGACAATTATGTTTTAGGTTAATTTTTTACCTGACATGTTTCGGCGAGTCTTTCGCCTTCTTCAGAGTGTCGCATGATGGTGTCTTGAGACCCGTCTTTATCAGCTGATGTTCCATGAGGGTGTGACTTACCTGTCAAAAAAATGAAAAATCAGAGCAGGAAAAGAACAAGCACAACATGAACATTACAAATCAGCAATCACTGACCACTGCAAAAGGGAAAACCACATCATGGACCGGGAGAAGGGCAGGGTCATCCGCACCGAAGAGAACAAACAACAGCGCTGGATCAGAGAGGCCATTGAGATCTGCAAGCGAGGCATAAAAACCATGAACAGAGACAAGGGAGCCTTCATCCTCTCTACCACCTAGAGCAGCATCTTGGCGGAGTGAACGGACAGCGGGGGGTGTGACTTGCCTTCATTCTTGTGACAGGTAAGTCACGCCCTCATGGAACATCAGCTGATAAAGACGGGTCACAAGACACCATCATGTGACACTCTGAAGAAGGTGAAAGACTTTCGTATTGTGACATCCTCAAGGCCTAAACACTCATCCGAGCAAATATAAGGTAGATTTTGTTAACCTGCCCGGAGAAAAACATCAACGAAAATAATTTGTAATTGTTTTAACCAGTTGGTGGCGCTACCACTGCGATCAAAAATAAGTTGGCAGCCGTCTTCAGGGCCTGAATATCCTCAAATGTGAAAAATTTTGAGAAGATGGATCATCTGAATCATTTTGCAGGAACTTTTGTTGCCACGGAGAATAATCAGACTCTGCGGCACCGCAATAGCCACGCCCTTCGAAGGAAAGTCACAAAAATAGGGATAGAGTAAGATCAATGTCTTGAGTCTTTTCTAGCCAATTTTCAATCGGATTCGTTAAAAGGGCACCGTGCAGTACGTCAAAATGTAAAAAATTATATTGATTGGCGCAAGGTGTATAACAGAATATAAACATATAGATGTCTTCAGGTACCGACTCTTTATGTACATGTGAAGTTTTGGATTTTTAGCAGCATGTGCAGGAGAGTTATTAAGCATTTTGTCCACTGCGGCGAAGGAAATCTTAAGTGAAAACTTTGAAGCCCCGCCCCCGTCATATAGTATTTCGGAAACAAAAGATTTTAGCCCCAGTGTTTGTCCCAGGTCTTAAGATGCTACAGACAGAATTTTAAGGCAATCAGATGAAGCCTTTAGGATCAGGGTGCAAAAGAATGACCCCTGTAAACATGCAAAAAAGGGCAAAAGTCGGACTTTCAAAAATTCATAACTCACTTCCTGTTCATATTAGACGTTTAAAATATCAAATTTCTCGCTATGCCCGATGAGACTGCCAAGTTTGGTGAGTTTTTGTGCATGTTTCGGGGGTCAAAAATGCGATCGTACAATCGGAAAAATAATAATAATAATAATTTCTACAAAAACAACAGGGACTTCGCAGCGGTCGCTGCTCAGGCCCTAATAATAATAATAATAATAATAAAAGTAATAATATTTTCTAGAAAAACAATAGGGACCTCGCAGCCGTCGCAGCTCGGGCCCTAATAACAATTTCTAGAAAAACAATAGGGACCTCGCAGCGGTCACTGCTCGGGCCCTAATAATAATAATAATAATAATTTCCACAAAAACAATGGGGACCTCGTAGCGGTCGCTGCTCGGGCCCTAATAATAATTTCTACATAAACAATAGGAACCTCGCCGCGGTCGCTGCTCGGGCCCCAATAATAATTTCTACACAAAGTCCATTGTGGTGACCCGCCCCTTTTAAGTAAATTCAAAATGGCCGACTTCCTGTAAAACCTAGCTCATTGCTCCAAGAGACTTTTTTGTAGGTCTTGGTCTTATACATACAGTGAACCCTCGCTACTTCGCGGTTCACCTTTCGCGGGTTCAGTGCTTCGCGGGTATAAAAAATATTCGGGGGCATTGTAGTTTCGCCGAGCGGCACGACGGGGCGCTGGAGCGGTTAGACGGCCGGCGTGCGCCGAAGAAGAGCGTGGGCGAAGAGGAGAGTGGACGAAGAAGAGCACGTTCCCCCGGACACGATCGGTGGCGACGTTTCGCGCGGTTCGGACCGTACCAGGGCTCCGGCCGGCGTGCGTGGCAGTTAAGCCGTAGAGGAGCACCGTCCCCGGGCACGGGCGGTGCCAAGCGGCCCCTAAGTTTAACCGAATGGAAGCTCCGGAGGAGGAGGGCATGCTCGCGTCACAGTAAGCCGAAGAGGAGCACCTTCCCCGGGCACAGGCGGTTCCAAGCGGCCCCTAAGTTTAACCAAATGGAAGCTCCGGAGGAGGAGGGCATGCTCGCGTCACAGTAAGCCGAAGAGGAGCACCTTTGCCGGGCACGGGTGGTTCCAAGCGGCCCCTAAGTTTAACCGAATGGAAGCTCCGGAGGAGGCGGGCATGCTCGCGTCACAGTAAGCCGAAGAGGAGCACCTTCCCCGGGCACGGGCGGTGCCAAGCGGCCCCTAAGTTTAACCGAATGGAAGCTCCGGGGGAGGAGGGCGGGCGTGTGTCACAGTTAAGCCGAATTGGAACACCTCTTCCGCCCGGGCACGAACGGAGCGCGAAGCTGTCAGTTATGAATGAATAAATGAATAAATAAATAAATAATTAAAGAATGCCACCTTTCATTTCACAGGGAACACCGGACGGCGTACCAGCAGGTAAAAGTCGGAGTAATTAAATAAATACAAAAAGAATGGCTGGGGAATAAAAAAATAATACGTTTTAATAATAATTTGTTTTTTTTGTTATAACATGAATTTCACTCTCTCTCTCTCTCTCTCTCTCTCTCTCCCCGTATATATATATATATATATATATATTTATTATATATATTGTATTTTCTTTTAAGCATTTTTGAAGGTGCGCCGCTACTTCGCGGATTTTCAGTTTCCGCGGGTGGTCTCGGTCCCCATTAACCGCGATAACCGAGGGTTCACTGTACTCCATAAAATTTACAAAAAGCGAGGTGAAACACTCAACCAGGGCTGCTTTTTTGAATATTTCTCGAGGGCCATGGCGAGCCATTTAAAAAAAGCTGCACAACTAACGTATAAAATATTGATAAATTTGCTCTGCCTGATGTGTGTGTCAAGTTTCACGAGTTGTCGTTCATATTTAGAACCTCATAATCAGCGTTGTTTTATTGCCAAACAGTGCAATGCCACTCCCACAACTTTTCACGAAAAAGGATGAATTTCGTATTGTGACATCCTCATGGCCGAAACAGTCCTCCGAGCATATATGAGGGCGACCTTGTTGAGTTGCACGGAGAAAAACATCCAAGAAAATAACTTGTATTAGCTTTTACCAGTTGGTGGCGCTACTACTACGATGAAAAATAAGTTGGTAGATGTCTTCAGGGCTGAAGTATCCTCAAATGTGTACAACTTCGAGAAGATAGGATCATCTGAGTCATGTTGGCGGAGCTTTTGTTGCCACAAAGTACAATCGGACTTTTCAGCACCGTAATAGCCACGCCTTTTGCCAAAACGTCACAAAACTCGGCAGAGAGTAAGATCATTGTCTTGAGTCTTTTCTGACTAATTTTCAGTCGGATTCGTCAAAAGGGCACGGTGCAGTACGTGAAAATTAAAATAAAAACAAATTTTTGATTCCACTTGGCGGCGCTGTGTGTATAACAAAATAATAACATTAAGATGTCTTCAGGTCGGGACATTTTATTTACAGGTGAAGGTTTGGATTTTTAGGAGCATGTGCAGGGGAGTTATTAAGCATTCATTTATTTGTATTAGGTTCATTTTGTCTTCTTATGATTGATATTTGACAGATTCATTAAAAGCAGACAATTATGTTTTCGGTAAATTTTTTACCTGACATGTTTCGGCGAGTCTTTCGCCTTCTTCAGAGTGTCGCATGATGGTGTCTTGAGACCCGTCTTTATCAGCTGATGTTCCATGAGGGTGTGACTTACCTGTCAAAAAAATGAAAAATCAGAGCAGTAAAAGAACAAGCACAACATGAACATTACAAATCAGCAATCACTGACCACTGCAAAAGGGAAAACCACATCATGGACCGGGAGAAGGGCAGGGTCATCCGCACAGAAGAGAACAAACAACAGCGCTGGATCAGAGAGGCCATTGAGATCTGCAAGCGAGGCATAAAAACCATGAACAGAGACAAGGGAGCCTTCATCCTCTCTACCACCTGGACCAGCATCTTGGCGGAGTGAACGGACAGCGGGGGGCGTGACTTGCCTTCATTCTTGTGACAGGTAAGTCACGCCCTCATGGAACATCAGCTGATAAAGACGGGCCACAAGACACCATCATGTGACACTCTGAAGAAGGCGAAAGACTTTCGTATTGTGACATCCTCAAGGCTGAAACACTCATCCGAGCAAATATAAGGTAGATTTTGTTCACCTGCCCGGAGAAAAACATCAACGAAAATAATTTGTATTTGTTTTAACCAGTTGGTGGCGCTACCACTGCGATCAAAAATAAGTTGGCAGCCGTCTTCAGGGCCTGAATATCCTCAAATGTGAAAAATTTCGAGAAGATGGATCATCTGAATCATTTTGCAGGAACTTTTGTTGCCACGGAGAATAATCAGACTCTGCGGCACCGTAATAGCCACGCCCTTCGAAGGAAAGTCACAAAAATAGGGATAGAGTAAGATCAATGTCTTGAGTCTTTTCTAGCCAATTTTCAATCGGATTCGTTAAAAGGGCACCGTGCAGTTCGTCAAAATGTAAAAAATGATATTGATTGGCGCAAGGTGTATAACTGAATATAAACATATAGATGTCTTCAGGTACCGACTCTTTATGTACATGTGAAGTTTTGGATTTTTAGCAGCATGTGCAAGAGAGTTATTAAGCATTTTGTCCATTGCGGCGAAGGAAATCTTAAGTGAAAACTTCGAAGCCCCGCCCCCGTCATATAGTATTTCGGAAACAAAAAGTTTTAGCCCCAGTGTTTGTCCCAGGTCTTAAGATGCTACAGACAGAATTTTAAGGCAATCAGATGAAGCCTTTAGGATCAGGGTGCAAAAGAATGACCCCTGTAAACATGCAAAAAAGGGCAAAAGTCGGACTTTCAAAAATTCATAACTCACTTCCTGTTCATATTAGAAGTTAAAATATAAAATTTTTCGCCATGCCCGATGAGACTGCCAAGTTTGGTGAATTTTTGTGCATGTTTCGGGGGTCAAAAATGCAATCGAACAATCGGAAAAATAATAATAATAATAATTTCTACAAAAACAATAGGGACTTCGCAGCGGTCGCTGCTCAGGCCCTAATAATAATAATAATAATAATAAAAGTAATAATATTTTCTACAAAAACAATAGGGACCTCGCAGCCGTCGCAGCTTGGGCCCTAATAACAATTTCTAGAAAAACAATAGGGACCTCGCAGCGGTCACTGCTCGGGCCCTAATAATAATAATAATAAAAATAATAATAATTTCTACAAAAACAATGGGGACCTCGTAGCGGTCGCTGCTCGGGCCCTAATAATAATTTCTACAAAAACAATAGGGACCTCGCCGCGGTCGCTGCTCGGGCCCCAATAATAATTTCTACACAAAGTCCATTGTGGTGACCCGCCCCCTTTTAAGTAAATTCAAAATGGCCGACTTCCTGTAAAACCTAGCTCATTGCTCCAAGAGACTTTTTTGTAGGTCTTGGTCTTATACATACAGTGAACCCTCGCTACTTGGCGGTTCACCTTTCGCGGGTTCAGTGTTTCGCGGGTCTAAAAAATATTCGGGGGCATTGTAGTTTCGCCGAGCGGCACGACGGGGCGCTGGAGCGGTTAGACGGCCGGCGTGCGCCGAAGAAGAGCGTGGGCAAAGAGGAGAGTGGACGAAGAAGAGCACGTTCCCCCGGACACGATCGGTGGCGACGTTTCGCGCGGTTCGGACAGTACCAGAGCTCCGGCCGGCGTGCGTGGCAGTTAAGCCGTAGAGGAGCACCTTCCCCGGGCACGGGCGGTGCCAAGCGGCCCCTAAGTTTAACCGAATGGAAGCTCCGGAGGAGGAGGGCATGCTCGCGTCACAGTAAGCCGAAGAGGAGCACCTTCCCCGGGCACGGGCGGTTCCAAGCGGCCCCTAAGTTTAACCGAATGGAAGCTCCGGAGGAAGAGGGCATGCTCGCGTCACAGTAAGCCGAAGAGGAGCACCTTCCCCGGGCACGGGCGGTGCCAAGCGGCCCTAAGTTTAACCGAATGGAAGCTCCGGGGGAGGAGGGCGGGCGTGTGTCACAGTTAAGCCGAATTGGAGCACCTCTTCCGCCCGGGCACGAGCGGAGCGCGAAGCTGTCAGTTATGAATGAATAAATGAATAAATAAATAAATAAATAAAGAATGCCACCTTTCATTTCACAGGGCACACCAGACGGCGTACCAGCAGGTAAAAGTCTGAGTAATTAAATAAATACAAAAAGAATGGCTGGGGAATAAAAAAATAATACGTTTTAATAATAATTTGTTTTTTTTGTTATAACATGAATTTCACTCTCTCTCTCCCCGTATATATATATATATATATATATATATATATATATATATATATATATTGTATTTTTTTTTTAAGCATTTTTGAAGGTGCGCCGCTACTTCGCGGATTTTCAGTTTTCGCGGGTGGTCTCGGTCCCCATTAACCGCAATAACCGAGGGTTCACTGTACTCCATAAAATTTACAAAAAGCGAGGTGAAACACTCAACCAGGGCTGCTCTGCATGTTGTGCTGGGCCACCTGGAACAACAGCGGAGCTATGCAAGGATGCTCTTTGTGGACTACAGCTCGGGATTCAACACGATCATCCCAGACATCCTCGTCGCCAAACTGGACACTCTCGGCCTCCCTGCCCTCACACGCATCTGGATTAAGGACTTTCTGACCAACAGACCCCAGACTGTGTTGCTCGGCCCCTACACGTCCTCCACCCTCATGCTGAGCACCGGTTCCCCCCAAGGATGCGTGCTGAGCCCTCTCCTGTACGCCCTCTACACCTACGACTGCAGCCCGGCCCACGGCAACAACACCATCGTCAAGTTTGCTGACGACACGACAGTGGTCGGTCTGATCTCGGAAGGTTACGAGACAGCCTACAGAGAGGAGGTAAAGAGACTGACAACTTGGTGCAAGGACAACAGACTGCACCTTAACTCTGCTAAAACAAAGGAGATTGTCGTCGACTTCAGGAGGAACAAGACGCTGCCGCCCCCCCTCTGCATCGAAGGCGTGTGTGTGGAGAGGGTCCACACGTTCAAGTTCCTGGGAGTACAGATCTCCGATGACCTTTCTTGGAGTCACAACACCACAGCAGTGGTAAAGAAGGTCCGCCAACGTCTGCACTTCCTGAGAGTCCTCAGGAAATTCAACCTGGACAGGAAGCTGCTGCTGGCCTTCTACCACTCGTCCATCGAGAGCCTGCTGACGTACTGTGTCTCCACCTGGTACAGCGGCTGCACTGAGGCGGACAGAGTGAGGCTCCAGAGGACAGTCAAAACAGCGCAAAGGATTATTGGCTGCCCTCTCCCCTCGCTGTCGGACATCTACACCGCCCGGTGCCTCAGAAGGGCTCTCAACATCGTCAAAGACAATACCCACCCAAACTCACACCTGTTCGACCTGTTGCCCTCTGGCAGGCGCTACAGATGCATCAAATCAAGGACCAATAGACTGAGAAACAGTTTCTTTCCGAGAGCCATCTCCATACTGAACTCTCACACACACACGAGACCACCCTAACCTTGCAAAACAGCATTGTGATGTGTTTCTATATGCCCTATTTAGTACTGAATTCCATTGCACTGTCTTATTTATTTATCTAATTTATATATTGTCTGTATTATTGTTGTATTGCACTGGAGAGGGGAGCCCTCTAATCTCGTTGCACACTTGAGTACAATGACAATAAAGGGATTTCTATTTCTATTCTATTCTTTTTTTAACTTTTCTCGAGGGCCATGGCGAGCCATTTCAAAAAAGCTGCACAACTAACGTATAAAATATTGATAAATTTGCTCTGCCTGATGTGTGTGTCGTTTCACGAGTTGTCGTTCATATTTAGAACCTCATAATCAGCGTTGTTTTATTGCCAAACAGTGCAATGCCACTCCCACAACTTTTCACGAAAAAGGATGAATTTCGTATTGTGACATCCTCATGGCCGAAACAGTCCTCCGAGCATATATGAGGGCGACCTTGTTGAGTTGCACGGAGAAAAACATCCAAGAAAATAACTTGTATTAGCTTTTACCAGTTGGTGGCGCTACTACTACGATGAAAAATAAGTTGGTAGATGTCTTCAGGGCTGAAGTATCCTCAAATGTGTACAACTTCGAGAAGATAGGATCATCTGAGTCATGTTGCCGGAGCTTTTGTTGCCACAAAGTACAATCGGACTTTTCAGCACCGTAATAGCCACGCCTTTTGCCAAAACGTCACAAAACTCGGCAGAGAGTAAGATCATTGTCTTGAGTCTTTTCTGACTAATTTTCAGTCGGATTCGTCAAAAGGGCACGTTGCAGTACGTGAAAATTAAAATAAAAACAAATTTTTGATTCCACTTGGCGGCGCTGTGTGTATAACAAAATAATAACATTAAGATGTCTTCAGGTCGGGACATTTTATTTACAGGTGAAGGTTTGGATTTTTAGGAGCATGTGCAGGGGAGTTATTAAGCATTCATTTATTTGTATTAGGTTCATTTTGTCTTCTTATTATTGATATTTGACAGATTCATTAAAAGCAGACAATTATGTTTTCGGTAAATTTTTTACCTGACATGTTTCGGCGAGTCTTTCGCCTTCTTCAGAGTGTCGCATGATGGTGTCTTGAGACCCGTCTTTATCAGCTGATGTTCCATGAGGGTGTGACTTACCTGTCAAAAAAATGAAAAATCAGAGCAGTAAAAGAACAAGCACAACATGAACATTACAAATCAGCAATCACTGACCACTGCAAAAGGGAAAACCACATCATGGACCGGGAGAAGGGCAGGGTCATCCGCACAGAAGAGAACAAACAACAGCGCTGGATCAGAGAGGCCATTGAGATCTGCAAGCGAGGCATAAAAACCATGAACAGAGACAAGGTTGCCTTCATCCTCTCTACCACCTGGACCAGCATCTTGGCGGAGTTAACGGACAGCGGGGGGCGTGACTTGCCTTCATTCTTGTGACAGGTAAGTCACGCCCTCATGGAACATCAGCTGATAAAGACGGGCCACAAGACACCATCATGTGACACTCTGAAGAAGGCGAAAGACTTTCGTATTGTGACATCCTCAAGTCCTAAACACTCATCCGAGCAAATATAAGGTAGATTTTGTTAACCTGCCCGGAGAAAAACATCAACGAAAATAATTTGTATTTGTTTTAACCAGTTGGTGGCGCTACCACTGCGATCAAAAATAAGTTGGCAGCCGTCTTCAGGGCCTGAATATCCTCAAATGTGAAAAATTTCAAGAAGATGGATCATCTGAATCATTTTGCAGGAACTTTTGTTGCCACGGAGAATAATCAGACTCTGCGGCACCGTAATAGCCACGCCCTTCGAAGGAAAGTCACAAAAATAGGGATAGAGTAAGATCAATGTCTTGAGTCTTTTCTAGCCAATTTTCAATCGGATTCGTTAAAAGGGCACCGTGCAGTACGTCAAAATGTAAAAAATGATATTGATTGGCGCAAGGTGTATAACTGAATATAAACATATAGATGTTTTCAGGTACCGACTCTTTATGTACATGTGAAGTTTTGGATTTTTAGCAGCATGTGCAGAGAGTTATTAAGCATTTTGTCCATTGCGGCGAAGGAAATCTTAAGTGAAAACTTCGAAGCCCCGCCCCCGTCATATAGTATTTCGGAAACAAAAAATTTTAGCCCCAGTGTTGGTCCCAGGTCTTAAGATGCTACAGACAGAATTTTAAGGCAATCAGATGAAGCCTTTAGGATCAGGGTGCAAAAGAATGACCCCTGTAAACATGCAAAAAAGGGCAAAAGTCGGACTTTCAAAAATTCATAACTCACTTCCTATTCATATTAGACATTAAAATATCAAATTTTTCGCCATGCCCGATGAGACTGCCAAGTTTGGTGAATTTTTGTGCATGTTTCGGGGGTCAAAAATGCAATCGAACAATCGGAAAAATAATAATAATAATAATTTCTACAAAAACAATAGGGACTTCGCAGCGGTCGCTGCTCAGGCCCTAATAATAATAATAATAATAAGAGAAGATAAGATAAGATGTCCTTTATTAGTCCCACAATGGGGAAATTTGAAAGTAATAATATTTTCTACAAAAACAATAGGGACCTCGCAGCCGTCGCAGCTCGGGCCCTAATAACAATTTCTAGAAAAACAATAGGGACCTCGCAGCGGTCACTGCTCGGGCCCTAATAATAATTTCCACAAAAACAATGGGGACCTCGTAGCGGTCGCTGCTCGGGCCCTAATAATAATTTCTACATAAACAATAGGGACCTCGCCGCGGTCGCTGCTCGGGCCCCAATAATAATTTCTACACAAAGTCCATTGTGGTGACCCGCCCCTTTTAAGTAAATTCAAAATGGCCGACTTCCTGTAAAACCTAGCTCATTGCTCCAAGAGACTTTTTTGTAGGTCTTGGTCTTATACATACAGTGAACCCTCGATACTTCGCGGTTCACCTTTCGCGGGTTCAGTGCTTCGCGGGTATAAAAAATATTCGGGGGCATTGTAGTTTCGCCGAGCGGCACGACGGGCGCTGGAGCGGTTAGACGGCCGGCGTGCGCCGAAGAAGAGCGTGGGCGAAGAAGAGCGTGGGCGAAGAGGAGAGTGGACGAAGAAGAGCACGTTCCCCCGGACACGATCGGTGGCGACGTTTCGCGCGGTTCGGACCGTACCAGAGCTCCGGCCGGCGTGCGTGGCAGTTAAGCCGTAGAGGAGCACCTTCCCCGGGCACGGGCGGTGCCAAGCGGCCCCTAAGTTTAACCGAATGGAAGCTCCGGAGGAGGAGGGCATGCTCGCGTCACAGTAAGCCGAAGAGGAGCACCTTCCCCGGGCACGGGCGGTTCCAAGCGGCCCCTAAGTTTAACCAAATGGAAGCTCCGGAGGAGGAGGGCATGCTCGCGTCACAGTAAGCCGAAGAGGAGCACCTTTGCCGGGCACGGGCGGTTCCAAGCGGCCCCTAAGTTTAACCGAATGGAAGCTCCGGAGGAGGCGGGCATGCTCGCGTCACAGTAAGCCGAAGAGGAGCACCTTCCCCGGGCACGGGCGGTGCCAAGCGGCCCCTAAGTTTAACCGAATGGAAGCTCCGGGGGAGGAGGGCGGGCGTGTGTCACAGTTAAGCCGAATTGGAACACCTCTTCCGCCCGGGCACGAACGGAGCGCGAAGCTGTCAGTTATGAATGAATAAATGAATAAATAAATAAATAAATAAAGAATGCCACCTTTCATTTCACAGGGCACACCGGACGGCGTACCAGCAGGTAAAAGTCGGAGTAATTAAATAAATACAAAAAGAATGGCTGGGGAATAAAAAAATAATAAGTTTTAATAATAATTTGGTTTTTTTGTTATAACATGAATTTCACTCTCTCTCTGTCTCTGTATATATATATATATATCTATATCTATATCTATATATATATATATTTATTATATATATTGTATTTTTTTTTAAGCATTTTTGAAGGTGCGCCGCTACTTCGCGGATTTTCAGTTTCCGCGGGTGGTCTCGGTCCCCATTAACCGCGACAACCGAGGGTTCACTGTACTCCATAAAATTTACAAAAAGCGAGGTGAAACACTCAACCAGGGCTGCTTTTTTGAACATTTCTCGAGGGCCATGGCGAGCCATTTCAAAAAAGCTGCACAACTAACGTATAAAATATTGATAAATTTGCTCTGCCTGATGTGTGTGTAAAGTTTCACGAGTTGTCGTTCATATTTAGAACCTCATAATCAGCGTTGTTTTATTGCCGAACAGTGCAATGCCACTCCCACAACTTTTCACGAAAAAGAATGAATTTCGTATTGTGACATCCTCATGGCCGAAACAGTCATCCGAGCATATATGAGGGCGACCTTGTTGAGTTGCACGGAGAAAAACATCCAAGAAAATAACTTGTATTAGCTTTTACCAGTTGGTGGCGCTACTACTACGATGAAAAATAAGTTGGTAGATGTCTTCAGGGCTGAAGTATCCTCAAATGTGTACAACTTCGAGAAGATAGGATCATCTGAGTCATGTTGCCGGAGCTTTTGTTGCCACAAAGTACAATCGGACTTTTCAGCACCGTAATAGCCACGCCTTTTGCCAAAACGTCACAAAATTCGGCAGAGAGTAAGATCATTGTCTTGAGTCTTTTCTGACTAATTTTCAGTCGGATTCGTCAAAAGGGCACCGTGCAGTACGTGAAAATTAAAATAAAAACACATTTTTGATTCCACTTGGCGGCGCTGTGTGTATAACAAAATAATAACATTAAGATGTCTTCAGGTCGGGACGTTTTATTTACAGGTGAAGGTTTGGATTTTTAGGAGCATGTGCAGGGGCGTTATTAAGCATTCATTTATTTGTATTAGGTTCATTTTGTCTTCTTATTATTGATATTTGACTGATTCATTAAAAGCAGACAATTATGTTTTAGGTTAATTTTTTACCTGACATGTTTCGGCGAGTCTTTCGCCTTCTTCAGAGTGTCGCATGATGGTGTCTTGAGACCCGTCTTTATCAGCTGATGTTCCATGTGGGTGTGACTTACCTGTCAAAAAAATGAAAAATCAGAGCAGTAAAAGAACAAGCACTGTCAGGACTCGCCGGTCGGCGAGGAGGAGGTGGACCCAAAAGGCGAGGAGGCAGAGAGGTCAGTAACGTGAAGGGAATTTATTAACTGAAACAACCAGGGCAAACAATGTGGCAGGGTGAAAAATAACAAAAGACAAACTTAACGTGACCAGACTGGGAGGCAGGGCGAGGAACAACACTGAAAGACGGGAACGAAGAGGGGAACCAGAGCATGAACATGAACAAGGAGCAGAACGTGAACAAAGGTGGTCGTGGCTGTCCGTGATTTTCGGCAATGACCCGACACTGGGTTGAGAGCATGGAAGGCTTTAGTAGTCCGGTAATCAGGGGAGCAGATGGGGAGCAGGTGTGTGATCGTTGATGAGGAGCAGGTGCGTGGCTGGTGAGGGCAAGGTGCTGAGGGGAAACGCCCCTGCTCAGCTGATCAAAACAGACAGGAAAAGGCACATGGCAGGAAGGAGGGGAGAAAATAACAACAAAAACAATAACAAAAAAACCGCATGCATATGAAAACAATAACAAAAGGCTGTCATGCCTGACGCGGATCATGACAGTACCCCCCCCTCAAGGGACGGATTCCAGACGTCCCAAAAAAAAGGAAAAGAAAAGAAAAGGAAAACCATGTCCAAGAACGAGGGTGGGCGGAAGGGGTCGGGAGGTGGGTCAACGACCCGTGATCGAGACCGGTCTGGCGGATTCCCGGGAGGCCAGACCAGCGAGTCTTTTCGTGACCCTTCAGGGGGCCGTGAGGGTGGCCAGCCCAGTGCGTCCCATTGGGGCCATTCAGGCGGACGTCCGGAACGACCCGAACGCCACATGAAGTCCGCTGATGGAGCTGGGGCGAGGAGCGGCGGCAGGCCATGGAACGTCGCCGAGTCAGGAACGTGGCGCGGCGGCTGGTCGTTGAACCCCGCCGAGACAGGAACGCGGAGCGGCGGCTGGTCGTCGAGCCCCGCCGAGTCAGGAACGCGGAGCGGCGGCTGGTCGTCGAGCCCCGCCGAGTCAGGAACGCGGAGCGGCGGCTGGTCGTCGAGCCCCGCCGAGTCAGGAACGCGGAGCGGCGGCTGGTCGTCGAGCCCCGCCGAGACAGGAACGCGGAGCGGCGGCTGGTCGTCGAGCCCCGCCGAGTCAGGAACGTGGAGCGGCGGCTGGTCGTCGAACCCCGCCGAGTCAGGAACGTGGAGCGGCGGCTGGTCGTCGAGCGTCGTCGAGACAGGAACGTGGAGCGGCGGCTGGTCGTCGAGCCCCGCCGAGGCGGGAGCGTGGAGCGGCGGCTGGTCGTCGAGCGTCGCCGAGACCGGAACGTGGAGCGACGGCTGGTCGTCGAACCCCGCCGCGTCAGGAACGTGGAGCGGCGGCTGGTCGTCGAACACCGCCGAGACCGGAACGTGGGGCGGCGGCCCATCGTTGAACCCCGCCGACACAGGAACGCGGAGCGACGGCTGGTCGTCGATCCCTGCCGAGACAAGAACATGGAGCGGCGGTGGGTCGTCGTCCACCGCCGAGGCAGGAACCAAGAGCGGCCGCGGGCCGTCGAGCGCCGCCGGGGCCAAGGCGAGCAGTGGCGACGGGTCGTCGGATGCTGCCGCGGCCAGAGCGGGGCGCGGTGGTGGGTCCTCGTGCGTCGCCGAGACTGAGGCGTGACGCGGCGGCGGACCGTCGTCCATCGCGGTCACCGGAACCGTGAGCGGCGGCTGGTCGTCGACCCCTGCCGAGACAAGAATGTGGAGCGGCGGTGGGTCGCCGTCCACCGCCGAGGCAGAAACCAGGAGCGGCCGTGGGTCGTCGAGCGCTGCCGGAGCCAAGGCGAGCAGTGGCGACGGGTCGTCGGATGCTGCCGAGGCCAGAGCGGGGTGCGATGGTGGGTCGTCGTGCGTCGCCGAGGCTGAGGCGTGACTCGGCGGCGGACCGTCGTCCATCGCAGGCACCGGGACCGGTTGCGGCGGCGCTTCATCAGGCGCCGCTGGGACCGATACGGCAGGCGACTGCTCGTCGTCCACCACGGGTGCAGGGACCGGGAGTGACGGCTGCGGGCCGTGTTCTGCCAAAACGTGAGCTTGGAGCGGAGGCAAGGCGTGCCCCACCGGAACATGGGCTTGGGACGGACGCACAACGTGCTCCGCCGGAACGTGAGCTTGGGACGGACGCGCAGCGTGCTCCTCCTGAACGTGAACCTGGGTCGGAAGCAGGGTGTGCTTCCCCTGAACGTGGACTTGGGACGGACGCACAACGTGCTCCGCCTGAACGTGAGCTTGGGACGGACGCACAGCGTGCTCCGCCTGAACGTGAGCTTGGGACGGACGCACAGCGTGCTCCGCCTGAACGTGAACTAGGGACGGACGCCGGACGGGCTCCGCGTGAACGTGAACTTGGGTCGGGGGCAGGATGTGCTCCGCCTGAACGTGAACTTGGTTCGGGCGCACAGCGTGCTCCGCTGGATCGGGAGCTGGGATCGCCATTGGGGCCCCGGGACGGGGCTCGGCCGCTGACGGGGAGCCGGGACACGGCTCAGCAGCTGGCGGGGAGCCGGGACTGAGCTCAGCAGCTGGCGGGGAGCCGGGACTGGGCTCAGCAGCTGGCGGGGAGCCGGGACTGGGCTCAGCAGCTGGCGGGAAGCCGGGACTGGGCTCAGCAGCTGGCGGGGAGCCGGGACTGGGCTCAGCAGCTGGCGGGGAGCCGGGACAGGGCTCAGCAGCTGGCGGGGAGCCGGGACAGGGCTCAGCAGCTGGCGGGGAGCCGGGACAGGGCTCAGCAGCTGGCGGGGAGCCGGGACAGGGCTCAGCAGCTGGCGGGGAGCCGGGACAGGGCTCAGCAGCTGGCGGGGAGCCGGGACAGGGCTCAGCAGCTGGCGGGGAGCCGGAACGGGGCTCGGCCGCCTTCGAGGAGTCGGCACGGGACTCTGGAGGCTGCGGCTCGCATGGAGGCGGCGGGGTCCGTGCAGCGGGAGCTGCATTGGTCACTGCTGCAGGCGTGGAGGCGACAGCGGGCCGGGTGCAGCAGTCGATCCGGGCACAGCCGAACCGGGGGCCCTGATCCCTGTCAGCCTGCCGCCATAGGGAATCAGGAAAACGGGAGACCTGAGGGACCGTGACTGCGGGGGCTGGTGAACGCGAGCTAGGAGACGCCAGGGGAGCGTGATCCGGTGCTGAAACTGATGGTGAACGATGTGCGCGACGTGACCGTGACTTCCGGGATTTGGGACGTGAAGCGCGCGAGGGGGAGTGGGAGGTGGTCGCGAAAAACTCAAATGGCTCGGGGGGAGGAAGGTGACGGCTCAAAAATAACTCCGCGTTGCGCTGAGCGACTAAGAGAGTGGCAATATATTCAAAATCATAGTCGTGATCTGGATCGGAAAAAATGTGAGGGGCAAGGTGCTCAAAATCAAACTCGTGACCGGACTTACTCGAACCGTGAGGGGGTGAAAGGGCTTGGTGCTCAAAATCGTCCTCGTAATCCGAATCTATGATCAGGTGAGGGGGTATGACAGGCTGGTAATCGGTGCTGTAATCGGGGGGCAAAAGGGGAGAAACAGACGTCGAGCGGAAAATGGAACCTACTTGAAGGACACGGGGTTGGTCGGCAGGCTGAGGGGGGTTGTCCGTCCGGCGGCGTCATGGACGCCTCTCGCTGGGTCCTTCTTTGGTCGGGTCATTCTGTCAGGACTCGCCGGTCGGCGAGGAGGAGGTGGACCCAAAAGGCGAGGAGGCAGAGAGGTCAGAAACGTGAAGGGAATTTATTAACTGAAACAACCAGGGCAAACAATGTGGCAGGGTGAAAAATAACAAAAGACAAACTTAACGTGACCAGACTGGGAGGCAGGGCGAGGAACAACACTGAAAGACGGGAACGAAGAGGGGAACCAGAGCATGAACATGAACAAGGAGCAGAACGTGAACAAAGGTGGTCGTGGCTGTCCGTGATTTTCGGCAATGACCCGACACTGGGTTGAGAGCATGGAAGGCTTAAGTAGTCCGGTAATCAGGGGAGCAGATGGGGAGCAGGTGTGTGATCGTTGATGAGGAGCAGGTGCGTGGCTGGTGAGGGCGAGGTGCTGAGGGGAAACGCCCCTGCTCAGCTGATCAAAACAGACAGGAAAAGGCACATGGCAGGAAGGAGGGGAGAAAATAACAACAAAAACAATAACAAAAACCGCATGCATATGAAAACAATAACAAAAGGCTGTCATGCCCGACGCGGATCATGACAAGCACAACATGAACATTACAAATCAGCAATCACTGACCACTGCAAAAGGGAAAACCACATCATGGACCGGGAGAAGGGCAGGGTCATCCGCACCGAAGAGAACAAACAACAGCGCTGGATCAGAGAGGCCATTGAGATCTGCAAGCGAGGCATAAAAACCATGAACAGAGACAAGGGAGCCTTCATCCTCTCTACCACCTGGAGCAGCATCTTGGCGGAGTGAACGGACAGCGGGGGGCGTGACTTGCCTTCATTCTTGTGACAGGTAAGTCACGCCCTCATGGAACATCAGCTGATAAAGACGGGTCACAAGACACCATCATGTGACACTCTGAAGAAGGCGAAAGACTTTCGTATTGTGACATCCTCAAGGCCTAAACACTCATCTGAGCAAATATAAGGTAGATTTTGTTAACCTGCCCGGAGAAAAAAATCAACGAAAATAATTTGTATTTGTTTTAACCAGTTGGTGGCGCTACCACTGCGATCAAAAATAAGTTGGCAGCCGTCTTCAGGGCCTGAATATCCTCAAATGTGAAAAATTTCGAGAAGATGGATCATCTGAATCATTTTGCAGGAACTTTTGTTGCCACGGAGAATAATCAGACTCTGCGGCACCGTAATAGCCACGCCCTTCGAAGGAAAGTCACAAAAATAGGGATAGAGTAAGATCAATGGCTTGAGTCTTTTCTAGCCAATTTTCAATCGGATTCGTTAAAAGGGCACCGTGCAGTACGTCAAAATGTAAAAAATGATATTGATTGGCGCAAGGTGTATAACAGAATATAAACATATAGATGTCTTCAGGTACCGACTCTTTATGTACATGTGAAGTTTTGGATTTTTAGCAGCATGTGCAGGAGAGTTATTAAGCATTTTGTCCATTGCGGCGAAGGAAATCTTAAGTGAAAACTTTGAAGCCCCGCCCCCGTCATATAGTATTTCGGAAACAAAAGATTTTAGCCCCAGTGTTTGTCCCAGGTCTTAAGATGCTACAGACAGAATTTTAAGGCAATCAGATGAAGCCTTTAGGATCAGGGTGCAAAAGAATGACCCCTGTAAACATGCAAAAAAGGGCAAAAGTCGGACTTTCAAAAATTCATAACTCACTTCCTGTTCATATTAGACGTTAAAATATCAAATTTCTCGCCATGCCCGATGAGACTGCCAAGTTTGGTGAGTTTTTGTGCATGTTTCGGGGTCAAAAATGCGATCGTACAATCGGAAAAATAATAATAATAATAATTTCTACAAAAACAACAGGGACTTCGCAGCGGTCGCTGCTCAGGCCCTAATAATAATAATAATAATAATAATAAAAGTAATAATATTTTCTACAAAAACAATAGGGACCTCGCAGCCGTCGCAGCTCGGGCCCTAATAACAATTTCTAGAAAAACAATAGGGACCTCGCAGCGGTCACTGCTCGGGCCCTAATAATAATAATAATAATAATTTCCACAAAAACAATGGGGACCTCGTAGCGGTCGCTGCTCGGGCCCTAATAATAATTTCTACATAAACAATAGGGACCTCGCCGCGGTCGCTGCTCGGGCCCCAATAATAATTTCTACACAAAGTCCATTGTGGTGACCCGCCCCTTTTAAGTAAATTCAAAATGGCCGACTTCCTGTAAAACCTAGCTCATTGCTCCAAGAGACTTTTTTGTAGGTCTTGGTCTTATACATACAGTGAACCCTCGCTACTTCGCGGTTCACCTTTCGCGGGTTCAGTGCTTCGCGGGTATAAAAAATATTCGGGGGCATTGTAGTTTCGCCGAGCGGCACGACGGGCGCTGGAGCGGTTAGACGGCCGGCGTGCGCCGAAGAAGAGCGTGGGCGAAGAGGAGAGTGGACGAAGAAGAGCACGTTCCCCGGACACGATCGGTGGCGACGTTTCGCGCGGTTCGGACCGTACCAAGGCTCCGGCCGGCGTGCGTGGCAGTTAAGCCGTAGAGGAGCACCGTCCCCGGGCACGGGCGGTGCCAAGCGGCCCCTAAGTTTAACCGAATGGAAGCTCCGGAGGAGGAGGGCATGCTCGCGTCACAGTAAGCCGAAGAGGAGCACCTTCCCCAGGCACGGGCGGTTCCAAGCGGCCCCTAAGTTTAACCAAATGGAAGCTCCGGAGGAGGAGGGCATGCTCGCGTCACAGTAAGCCGAAGAGGAGCACCTTTGCTGGGCACGGGCGGTTCCAAGCGGCCCCTAAGTTTAACCGAATGGAAGCTCCGGAGGAGGCGGGCATGCTCGCGTCACAGTAAGCCGAAGAGGAGCACCTTCCCCGGGCACGGGCGGTGCCAAGCGGCCCCTAAGTTTAACCGAATGGAAGCTCCGGGGGAGGAGGGCGGGCGTGTGTCACAGTTAAGCCGAATTGGAACACCTCTTCCGCCCGGACACGAACGGAGCGCGAAGCTGTCAGTTATGAATGAATAAATGAATAAATAAATAAATAATTAAAGAAAGCCACCTTTCATTTCACAGGGAACACCGGACGGCGTACCAGCAGGTAAAAGTCGGAGTAATTAAATAAATACAAAAAGAATGGCTGGGGAATAAAAAAATAATACGTTTTAATAATAATTTGGTTTTTTTGTTATAACATGAATTTCACTCTCTCTCTCTCCCCGTATATATATATATATATATATATATATATATATATATATATATATATATTATATATATTGTATTTTCTTTTAAGCATTTTTGAAGGTGCGCCGCTACTTCGCGGATTTTCAGTTTCCGCGGGTGGTCTCGGTCCCCATTAACCGCGATAACCGAGGGTTCACTGTACTCCATAAAATTTACAAAAAGCGAGGTGAAACACTCAACCAGGGCTGCTTTTTTGAACATTTCTCGAGGGCCATGGCGAGCCATTTCAAAAAAGCTGCACAACTAACGTATAAAATATTGATAAATTTGCTCTGCCTGATGTGTGTGTCAAGTTTCACGAGTTGTCGTTCATATTTAGAACCTCATAATCAGCGTTGTTTTATTGCCAAACAGTGCAATGCCACTCCCACAACTTTTCACGAAAAAGGATGAATTTCGTATTGTGACATCCTCATGGCCGAAACAGTCCTCCGAGCATATATGAGGGCGACCTTGTTGAGTTGCACGGAGAAAAACATCCAAGAAAATAACTTGTATTAGCTTTTACCAGTTGGTGGCGCTACTACTACGATGAAAAATAAGTTGGTAGATGTCTTCAGGGCTGAAGTATCCTCAAATGTGTACAACTTCGAGAAGATAGGATCATCTGAGTCATGTTGCCGGAGCTTTTGTTGCCACAAAGTACAATCGGACTTTTCAGCACCGTAATAGCCACGCCTTTTGCCAAAACGTCACAAAACTCGGCAGAGAGTAAGATCATTGTCTTGAGTCTTTTCTGACTAATTTTCAGTCGGATTCGTCAAAAGGGCACGGTGCAGTACGTGAAAATTAAAATAAAAACACATTTTTGATTCCACTTGGCGGCGCTGTGTGTATAACAAAATAATAACATTAAGATGTCTTCAGGTCGGGACATTTTATTTACAGGTGAAGGTTTGGATTTTTAGGAGCATGTGCAGGGGAGTTATTAAGCATTCATTTATTTGTATTAGGTTCATTTTGTCTTCTTATTATTGATATTTGACAGATTCATTAAAAGCAGACAATTATGTTTTCGGTAAATTTTTTACCTGACATGTTTTGGCGAGTCTTTCGCCTTCTTCAGAGTGTCGCATGATGGTGTCTTGAGACCCGTCTTTATCAGCTGATGTTCCATGAGGGTGTGACTTACCTGTCAAAAAAATGAAAAATCAGAGCAGTAAAAGAACAAGCACAACATGAACATTACAAATCAGCAATCACTGACCACTGCAAAAGGGAAAACCACATCATGGACCGGGAGAAGGGCAGGGTCATCCGCACAGAAGAGAACAAACAACAGCGCTGGATCAGAGAGGCCATTGAGATCTGCAAGCAAGGCATAAAAACCATGAACAGAGACAAGGGAGCCTTCATCCTCTCTACCACCTGGACCAGCATCTTGGCGGAGTTAACGGACAGCGGGGGGGCGTGACTTGCCTTCATTCTTGTGACAGGTAAGTCACGCCCTCATGGAACATCAGCTGATAAAGACGGGCCACAAGACACCATCATGTGACACTCTGAAGAAGGCGAAAGACTTTCGTATTGTGACATCCTCAAGGCCTAAACACTCATCCGAGCAAATATAAGGTAGATTTTGTTAACCTGCCCGGAGAAAAACATCAACGAAAATAATTTGTATTTGTTTTAACCAGTTGGTGGCGCTACCACTGCGATCAAAAATAAGTTGGCAGCCGTCTTCAGGGCCTGAATATCCTCAAATGTGAAAAATTTCGAGAAGATGGATCATCTGAATCATTTTGCAGGAACTTTTGTTGCCACGGAGAATAATCAGACTCTGCGGCACCGTAATAGCCACGCCCTTCGAAGGAAAGTCACAAAAATAGGGATAGAGTAAGATCAATGTCTTGAGTCCTTTCTAGCCAATTTTCAATCGGATTCGTTAAAAGGGCACCGTGCAGTACGTCAAAATGTAAAAAATGATATTGATTGGCGCAAGGTGTATAACTGAATATAAACATATAGATGTCTTCAGGTACCGACTCTTTATGTACATGTGAAGTTTTGGATTTTTAGCAGCATGTGCAAGAGAGTTATTAAGCATTTTGTCCATTGCGGCGAAGGAAATCTTAAGTGAAAACTTTGAAGCCCCGCCCCCGTCATATAGTATTTCGGAAACAAAAGATTTTAGCCCCAGTGTTTGTCCCAGGTCTTAAGATGCTACAGACAGAATTTTAAGGCAATCAGATGAAGCCTTTAGGATCAGGGTGCAAAAGAATGACCCCTGTAAACATGCAAAAAAGGGCAAAAGTCGGACTTTCAAAAATTCATAACTCACTTCCTGTTCATATTAGACGTTAAAATATCAAATTTCTCGCCATGCCCGATGAGACTGCCAAGTTTGGTGAGTTTTTGTGCATGTTTCGGGGTCAAAAATGCGATCGTACAATCGGAAAAATAATAATAATAATAATTTCTACAAAAACAACAGGGACTTCGCAGCGGTCGCTGCTCAGGCCCTAATAATAATAATAATAATAATAATAAAAGTAATAATATTTTCTACAAAAACAATAGGGACCTCGCAGCCGTCGCAGCTCGGGCCCTAATAACAATTTCTAGAAAAACAATAGGGACCTCGCAGCGGTCACTGCTCGGGCCCTAATAATAATAATAATAATAATTTCCACAAAAACAATGGGGACCTCGTAGCGGTCGCTGCTCGGGCCCTAATAATAATTTCTACATAAACAATAGGGACCTCGCCGCGGTCGCTGCTCGGGCCCCAATAATAATTTCTACACAAAGTCCATTGTGGTGACCCGCCCCTTTTAAGTAAATTCAAAATGGCCGACTTCCTGTAAAACCTAGCTCATTGCTCCAAGAGACTTTTTTGTAGGTCTTGGTCTTATACATACAGTGAACCCTCGCTACTTCGCGGTTCACCTTTCGCGGGTTCAGTGCTTCGCGGGTATAAAAAATATTCGGGGGCATTGTAGTTTCGCCGAGCGGCACGACGGGCGCTGGAGCGGTTAGACGGCCGGCGTGCGCCGAAGAAGAGCGTGGGCGAAGAGGAGAGTGGACGAAGAAGAGCACGTTCCCCGGACACGATCGGTGGCGACGTTTCGCGCGGTTCGGACCGTACCAAGGCTCCGGCCGGCGTGCGTGGCAGTTAAGCCGTAGAGGAGCACCGTCCCCGGGCACGGGCGGTGCCAAGCGGCCCCTAAGTTTAACCGAATGGAAGCTCCGGAGGAGGAGGGCATGCTCGCGTCACAGTAAGCCGAAGAGGAGCACCTTCCCCAGGCACGGGCGGTTCCAAGCGGCCCCTAAGTTTAACCAAATGGAAGCTCCGGAGGAGGAGGGCATGCTCGCGTCACAGTAAGCCGAAGAGGAGCACCTTTGCTGGGCACGGGCGGTTCCAAGCGGCCCCTAAGTTTAACCGAATGGAAGCTCCGGAGGAGGCGGGCATGCTCGCGTCACAGTAAGCCGAAGAGGAGCACCTTCCCCGGGCACGGGCGGTGCCAAGCGGCCCCTAAGTTTAACCGAATGGAAGCTCCGGGGGAGGAGGGCGGGCGTGTGTCACAGTTAAGCCGAATTGGAACACCTCTTCCGCCCGGACACGAACGGAGCGCGAAGCTG
The DNA here is from genome assembly GCF_059441095.1 of Idiotropiscis lumnitzeri. Lineage (NCBI taxonomy): Eukaryota > Metazoa > Chordata > Actinopteri > Syngnathiformes > Syngnathidae > Idiotropiscis > Idiotropiscis lumnitzeri. The sequence continues at coordinate 680,919 of NW_028283581.1, read as the reverse complement.
TCAGTTATGAATGAATAAATGAATAAATAAATAAATAATTAAAGAAAGCCACCTTTCATTTCACAGGGAACACCGGACGGCGTACCAGCAGGTAAAAGTCGGAGTAATTAAATAAATACAAAAAGAATGGCTGGGGAATAAAAAAATAATACGTTTTAATAATAATTTGGTTTTTTTGTTATAACATGAATTTCACTCTCTCTCTCTCTCTCTCCCCGTATATATATATATATATATATATATATATATATATATATATATATATATATATATTATATATATTGTATTTTCTTTTAAGCATTTTTGAAGGTGCGCCGCTACTTCGCGGATTTTCAGTTTCCGCGGGTGGTCTCGGTCCCCATTAACCGCGATAACCGAGGGTTCACTGTACTCCATAAAATTTACAAAAAGCGAGGTGAAACACTCAACCAGGGCTGCTTTTTTGAACATTTCTCGAGGGCCATGGCGAGCCATTTCAAAAAAGCTGCACAACTAACGTATAAAATATTGATAAATTTGCTCTGCCTGATGTGTGTGTCAAGTTTCACGAGTTGTCGTTCATATTTAGAACCTCATAATCAGCGTTGTTTTATTGCCAAACAGTGCAATGCCACTCCCACAACTTTTCACGAAAAAGGATGAATTTCGTATTGTGACATCCTCATGGCCGAAACAGTCCTCCGAGCATATATGAGGGCGACCTTGTTGAGTTGCACGGAGAAAAACATCCAAGAAAATAACTTGTATTAGCTTTTACCAGTTGGTGGCGCTACTACTACGATGAAAAATAAGTTGGTAGATGTCTTCAGGGCTGAAGTATCCTCAAATGTGTACAACTTCGAGAAGATAGGATCATCTGAGTCATGTTGCCGGAGCTTTTGTTGCCACAAAGTACAATCGGACTTTTCAGCACCGTAATAGCCACGCCTTTTGCCAAAACGTCACAAAACTCGGCAGAGAGTAAGATCATTGTCTTGAGTCTTTTCTGACTAATTTTCAGTCGGATTCGTCAAAAGGGCACGGTGCAGTACGTGAAAATTAAAATAAAAACACATTTTTGATTCCACTTGGCGGCGCTGTGTGTATAACAAAATAATAACATTAAGATGTCTTCAGGTCGGGACATTTTATTTACAGGTGAAGGTTTGGATTTTTAGGAGCATGTGCAGGGGAGTTATTAAGCATTCATTTATTTGTATTAGGTTCATTTTGTCTTCTTATTATTGATATTTGACAGATTCATTAAAAGCAGACAATTATGTTTTCGGTAAATTTTTTACCTGACATGTTTTGGCGAGTCTTTCGCCTTCTTCAGAGTGTCGCATGATGGTGTCTTGAGACCCGTCTTTATCAGCTGATGTTCCATGAGGGTGTGACTTACCTGTCAAAAAAATGAAAAATCAGAGCAGTAAAAGAACAAGCACAACATGAACATTACAAATCAGCAATCACTGACCACTGCAAAAGGGAAAACCACATCATGGACCGGGAGAAGGGCAGGGTCATCCGCACAGAAGAGAACAAACAACAGCGCTGGATCAGAGAGGCCATTGAGATCTGCAAGCAAGGCATAAAAACCATGAACAGAGACAAGGGAGCCTTCATCCTCTCTACCACCTGGACCAGCATCTTGGCGGAGTTAACGGACAGCGGGGGGGCGTGACTTGCCTTCATTCTTGTGACAGGTAAGTCACGCCCTCATGGAACATCAGCTGATAAAGACGGGCCACAAGACACCATCATGTGACACTCTGAAGAAGGCGAAAGACTTTCGTATTGTGACATCCTCAAGGCCTAAACACTCATCCGAGCAAATATAAGGTAGATTTTGTTAACCTGCCCGGAGAAAAACATCAACGAAAATAATTTGTATTTGTTTTAACCAGTTGGTGGCGCTACCACTGCGATCAAAAATAAGTTGGCAGCCGTCTTCAGGGCCTGAATATCCTCAAATGTGAAAAATTTCGAGAAGATGGATCATCTGAATCATTTTGCAGGAACTTTTGTTGCCACGGAGAATAATCAGACTCTGCGGCACCGTAATAGCCACGCCCTTCGAAGGAAAGTCACAAAAATAGGGATAGAGTAAGATCAATGTCTTGAGTCCTTTCTAGCCAATTTTCAATCGGATTCGTTAAAAGGGCACCGTGCAGTACGTCAAAATGTAAAAAATGATATTGATTGGCGCAAGGTGTATAACTGAATATAAACATATAGATGTCTTCAGGTACCGACTCTTTATGTACATGTGAAGTTTTGGATTTTTAGCAGCATGTGCAAGAGAGTTATTAAGCATTTTGTCCATTGCGGCGAAGGAAATCTTAAGTGAAAACTTTGAAGCCCCGCCCCCGTCATATAGTATTTCGGAAACAAAAAGTTTTAGCCCCAGTGTTTGTCCCAGGTCTTAAGATGCTACAGACAGAATTTTAAGGCAATCAGATGAAGCCTTTAGGATCAGGGTGCAAAAGAATGACCCCTGTAAACATGCAAAAAAGGGCAAAAGTCGGACTTTCAAAAATTCATAACTCACTTCCTGTTCATATTAGACGTTAAAATATCAAATTTCTCGCCATGCCCGATGAGACTGCCAAGTTTGGTGAGTTTTTGTGCATGTTTCGGGGGTCAAAAATGCGATCGAACAATCGGAAAAATAATAATAATAATAATTTCTACAAAAACAACAGGGACTTCGCAGCGGTCGCTGCTCAGGCCCTAATAATAATAATAATAATAAAAGTAATAATATTTTCTACAAAAACAATAGGGACCTCGCAGCCGTCGCAGCTCGGGCCCTAATAACAATTTCTAGAAAAACAATAGGGACCTCGCAGCGGTCACTGCTCGGGCCCTAATAATAATAATAATAATAATTTCCACAAAAACAATGGGGACCTCGTAGCGGTCGCTGCTCGGGCCCTAATAATAATTTCTCCATAAACAATAGGGACCTCGCCGCGGTCGCTGCTCGGGCCCCAATAATAATTTCTACACAAAGTCCATTGTGGTGACCCGCCCCTTTTAAGTAAATTCAAAATGGCCGACTTCCTGTAAAACCTAGCTCATTGCTCCAAGAGACTTTTTTGTAGGTCTTGGTCTTATACATACAGTGAACCCTCGCTACTTCGCAGTTCACCTTTCGCGGGTTCAGTGCTTCGCGGGTATAAAAAATATTCGGGGGCATTGTAGTTTCGCCGAGCGGCACGACGGGCGCTGGAGCGGTTAGACGGCCGGCGTGCGCCGAAGAAGAGCGTGGGCGAAGAGGAGAGTGGACGAAGAAGAGCACGTTCCCCCGGACACGATCGGTGGCGACGTTTCGCGCGGTTCGGACCGTACCAGAGCTCCGGCCGGCGTGCGTGGCAGTTAAGCCGTAGAGGAGCACCTTCCCCGGGCACGGGCGGTGCCAAGCGGCCCCAAAGTTTAACCAAATGGAAGCTCCGGAGGAGGAGGGCATGCTCGCGTCACAGTAAGCCGAAGAGGAGCACCTTCCCCAGGCACGGGCGGTTCCAAGCGGCCCCTAAGTTTAACCAAATGGAAGCTCCGGAGGAGGAGGGCATGCTCGCGTCACAGTAAGCCGAAGAGTAGCACCTTCGCCGGGCACGGGCGGTTCCAAGCGGCCCCTAAGTTTAATCGAATGGAAGCTCCGGAGGAGGCGGGCATGCTCGTGTCACAGTAAGCCGAAGAGGAGCACCTTCCCCGGGCACGGGCGGTGCCAAGCGGCCCCTAAGTTTAACCGAATGGAAGCTCCGGGGGAGGAGGGCGGGCGTGTGTCACAGTTAAGCCGAATTGGAACACCTCTTCCGCCCGGGCACGAACGGAGCGCGAAGCTGTCAGTTATGAATGAATAAATGAATAAATAAATAAATAAATAAAGAATGCCACCTTTCATTTCACAGGGCACACCGGACGGCGTACCAGCAGGTAAAAGTCGGAGTAATTAAATAAATACAAAAAGAATGGCTGGGGAATAAAAAAATAATACGTTTTAATAATAATTTGTTTTTTTTGTTATAACATGAATTTCACTCTCTCTCTCTCTCCTCGTATATATATATATATATATATATATATATATAAATATATATATATATATATATATTTATATATTTATTATATATATTGTATTTTTTTTTAAGCATTTTTGAAGGTGCGCCGCTACTTCGCGGATTTTCAGTTTTTGCGGGTGGTCTCGGTCCCCATTATAATATAATAATAATAATATAATATTCCCTTTATTAGTCCCACAATGGGGAAATTTGAGATTCGAACCCAGGCCTCGTGGGGAGACTGGGTCCTGAACGCGGCGCCTTAGACCACTCGGCCATCCTGGCAGCCATAATAATACTAATATTCCCTTTATTAGTCCCACAATGGGGAAATTCGAGATTCGAACCCAGGCCTCCTGGGGAGACTGGGTCCTGAACGCGGCGCCTTAGACCACTCGGCCATCCTGGCAGCCAAAGAAATCATGCGAGGCACATCAGGTGGGGATCGAACCCGCGCCGATAATACGTGCTTGCACTGCAATTCTTGTCATTGACCATTCGACCATTTTAACATTAACCGCGATAACCGAGGGTTCACTGTACTCCATAAAATTTACAAAAAGCGAGGTGAAACACTCAACCAGGGCTGCTTTTTTGAACATTTCTCGAGGGCCATGGCGAGCCATTTCAAAAAAGCTGCACAACTAACGTATAAAATATTGATAAATTTGCTCTGCCTGATGTGTGTGTAAAGTTTCACGAGTTGTCGTTCATATTTAGAACCTCATAATCAGCGTTGTTTTATTGCCGAACAGTGCAATGCCACTCCCACAACTTTTCACGAAAAAGGATGAATTACGTATTGTGACATCCTCATGGCCGAAACAGTCATCCGAGCATATATGAGGGCGACCTTGTTGAGTTGCACGGAGAAAAACATCCAAGAAAATAACTTGTATTAGCTTTTACCAGTTGGTGGCGCTACTACTACGATGAAAAATAAGTTGGTAGATGTCTTCAGGGCTGAAGTATCCTCAAATGTGTACAACTTCGAGAAGATAGGATCATCTGAGTCATGTTGCCGGAGCTTTTGTTGCCACAAAGTACAATCGGACTTTTCAGCACCGTAATAGCCACGCCTTTTGCCAAAACGTCACAAAATTCGGCAGAGAGTAAGATCATTGTCTTGAGTCTTTTCTGACTAATTTTCAGTCGGATTCGTCAAAAGGGCACCGTGCAGTACGTGAAAATTAAAATAAAAACACATTTTTGATTCCACTTGGCGGCGCTGTGTGTATAACAAAATAATAACATTAAGATGTCTTCAGGTCGGGACGTTTTATTTACAGGTGAAGGTTTGGATTTTTAGGAGCATGTGCAGGGGAGTTATTAAGCATTCATTTATTTGTATTAGGTTCATTTTGTCTTCTTATTATTGATATTTGACTGATTCATTATAAGCAGACAATTATGTTTTAGGTTAATTTTTTACCTGACATGTTTCGGCGAGTCTTTCGCCTTCTTCAGAGTGTCGCATGATGGTGTCTTGAGACCCGTCTTTATCAGCTGATGTTCCATGAGGGTGTGACTTACCTGTCAAAAAAATGAAAAATCAGAGCAGTAAAAGAACAAGCACAACATGAAAATTACAAATCAGCAATCACTGACCACTGCAAAAGGGAAAACCACATCATGGACCGGGAGAAGGGCAGGGTCATCCGCACCGAAGAGAACAAACAACAGCGCTGGATCAGAGAGGCCATTGAGATCTGCAAGCGAGGCATAAAAACCATGAACAGAGACAAGGGAGCCTTCATCCTCTCTACCACCTGGAGCAGCATTTTGGCGGAGTGAACGGACAGCGGGGGGCGTGACTTGCCTTCATTCTTGTGACAGGTAAGTCACGCCCTCATGGAACATCAGCTGATAAAGACGGGCCACAAGACACCATCATGTGACACTCTGAAGAAGGCGAAAGACTTTCGTATTGTGACATCCTCAAGGCCTAAACACTCATCCGAGCAAATGTAAGGTAGATTTTGTTAACCTGCCCGGAGAAAAAAATCAACGAAAATAATTTGTATTTGTTTTAACCAGTTGGTGGCGCTAACACTGCGATCAAAAAGAAGTTGGCAGCCGTCTTCAGGGCCTGAATATCCTCAAATGTGAAAAATTTCGAGAAGATGGATCATCTGAATCATTTTGCAGGAACTTTTGTTGCCACGGAGAATAATCAGACTCTGCGGCACCGTAATAGCCACGCCCTTCGAAGGAAAGTCACAAAAATAGGGATAGAGTAAGATCAATGTCTTGAGTCTTTTCTAGCCAATTTTCAATCGGATTCGTTAAAAGGGCACCGTGCAGTACGTCAAAATGTAAAAAATGATATTGATTGGCGCAAGGTGTATAACAGAATATAAACATATAGATGTCTTCAGGTACCGACTCTTTATGTACATGTGAAGTTTTGGATTTTTAGCAGCATGTGCAGGAGAGTTATTAAGCATTTTGTCCATTGCGGCGAAGGAAATCTTAAGTGAAAACTTTGAAGCCCCGCCCCCGTCATATAGTATTTCGGAAACAAAAGATTTTAGCCCCAATTTTAGCCCCAGTGTTTGTCCCAGGTCTTAAGATGCTACAGACAGAATTTTAAGGCAATCAGATGAAGCCTTTAGGATCAGGGTGCAAAAGAATGACCCCTGTAAACATGCAAAAAAGGGCAAAAGTCGGACTTTCAAAAATTAATAACTCACTTCCTGTTCATATTAGACGTTAAAATATCAAATTTTTCGCCATGCCCGATGAGACTGCCAAGTTTGGTGAATTTTTGTGCATGTTTCGGGGTCAAAAATGCGATCGAACAATCGGAAAAATAATAATAATAATAATTTCTACAAAAACAATAGGGACTTCGCAGCGGTCGCTGCTCAGGCCCTAATAATAATAATAATAATATTATTAATAATAAAAGTAATAATATTTTCTACAAAAACAATAGGGACCTCGCAGCCGTCGCAGCTCGGGCCCTAATAACAATTTCTAGAAAAACAACAGGGACCTCGCAGCGGTCACTGCTCGGGCCCTAATAATAATAATAATAATAATTTCCACAAAAACAATGGGGACCTCGTAGCGGTCGCTGCTCGGGCCCTAATAATAATTTCTACAAAAAAAATAGGGACCTCGCCGCGGTCGCTGCTCGGGCCCCAATAATAATTTCTACACAAAGTCCATTGTGGTGACCCGCCCCCTTTTAAGTACATTCAAAATGGCCGACTTCCTGTAAAACCTGGCTCATTGCTCCAAGAGACTTTTTTGTAGGTCTTGGTCTTATACATACAGTGAACCCTCGCTACTTGGCGGTTCACCTTTCGCGGGTTCAGTGCTTCGCGGGTCTAAAAAATATTCGGGGGCATTGTAGTTTCGCCGAGCGGCACGACGGGGCGCTGGAGCGGTTAGACGGCCGGCGTGCGCCAAAGAAGAGCGTGGGGGAAGAGGAGAGTGGACGAAGAAGAGCACGTTCCCCCGGACACGATCGGTGGCGACGTTTCGCGCGGTTCGGACAGTACCAGAGCTCCGGCCGGCGTGCGTGGCAGTTAAGCCGTAGAGGAGCACCTTCCCCGGGCACGGGCGGTGCCAAGCGGCCCCTAAGTTTAACCGAATGGAAGCTCCGGAGGAGGAGGGCATGCTCGCGTCACAGTAAGCCGAAGAGGAGCACCTTCCCCGGGCACGGGCGGTTCCAAGCGGCCCCTAAGTTTAACCGAATGGAAGCTCCGGAGGAGGAGGGCATGCTCGCGTCACAGTAAGCCGAAGAGGAGCACCTTCCCCGGCCACGGGCGGTTCCAAGCGGCCCCTAAGTTTAACCGAATGGAAGCTCCGGAGGAGGAGGGCATGCTCGCGTCACAGTAAGCCGAAGAGGAGCACCTTCCCCGGGCACGGGCGGTGCCAAGCGGCCCCTAAGTTTAACCGAATGGAAGCTCCGGGGGAGGAGGGTGGGCGTGTGTCACAGTTAAGCCGAATTGGAGCACCTCTTCCGCCCGGGCACGAGCGGAGCGCGAAGCTGTCAGTTATGAATGAATAAATGAATAAATAAATAAAGAATGGCACCTTTCATTTCACAGGGAACACCGGACGGCGTACCAGCAGGTAAAAGTCGGAGTAATTAAATAAATACAAAAAGAATGGCTGGGGAATAAAAAAATAATACGTTTTAATAATAATTTGGTTTTTTTGTTATAACATGAATTTCACTCTCTCTCTCTCTCCCCGTATATATATATATATATATATATATATATATATATATTTATTATATATATTGTATTTTTTTTTAAGCATTTTTGAAGGTGCGCCGCTACTTCGCGGATTTTCAGTTTTCGCGGGTGGTCTCGTTCCCCATTAACCGCGATAACCGAGGGTTCACTGTACTCCATAAAATTTACAAAAAGCGAGGTGAAACACTCAACCAGGGCTGTTTTTTTTAACATTTCTCGAGGGCCATGGCGAGCCATTTCAAAAAAGCTGCACAACTAACGTATAAAATATTGATAAATTTGCGCTGCCTGATGTGTGTGTAAAGTTTCACGAGTTGTCGTTCATATTTAGAACCTCATAATCAGCGTTGTTTTATTGCCGAACAGTGCAATGCCACTCCCACAACTTTTCACGAAAAAGGATGAATTTCGTATTGTGACATCCTCATGGCCGAAACAGTCATCCGAGCATATATGAGGGCGACCTTGTTGAGTTGCACGGAGAAAAACATCCAAAAAAATAACTTGTATTAGCTTTTACCAGTTGGTGGCGCTACTACTACGATGAAAAATAAGTTGGTGGATGTCTTCAGGGCTGAAGTATCCTCAAATGTGTACAACTTCGAGAAGATAGTATCATCTGAGTAATGTTGCCGGAGCTTTTGTTGCCACAGAGTACAATCGGACTTTTCAGCACCGTAATAGCCACGCCTTTTGCCAAAACGTCACAAAATTCGGCAGAGAGTAAGTGAGTCTTTTCTGACTAATTTTCAGTCGGATTCGTCAAAAGGGCACCGTGCAGTACGTGAAAATTAAAATAAAAACAAATTTTTGATTCCACTTGGCGGCACTGTGTGTATAACAAAATAATAACATTAAGATGTCTTCAGGTCGGGACGTTTTATTTACAGGTGAAGGTTTGGATTTTTAGGAGCATGTGCAGGGGAGTTATTAAGCATTCATTTATTTGTATTAGGTTCATTTTGTCTTCTTATTATTGATATTTGACTGATTCATTAAAAGCAGACAATTATGTTTTAGGTTAATTTTTTACCTGACATGTTTCGGCGAGTCTTTCGCCTTCTTCAGAGTGTCGCATGATGGTGTCTTGAGACCCGTCTTTATCAGCTGATGTTCCATGAGGGTGTGACTTACCTGTCAAAAAAATTAAAAAATCAGAGCAGTAAAAGAACAAGCACAACATGAACATTACAAATCAGCAATCACTGACCACTGCAAAAGGGAAAAGCACATCATGGACTGGGAGAAGGGCAGGGTCATCCGCACCGGAGAGAACAAACTACAGCGCTGGATCAAAGAAGCAATTGAGATCTGCAAGCGAGGCATAAAAACCATGAACAGAGACAAGGGAGACTTCATCCTCTCTACCACCTGGAGCAGCATCTTGGCGGAGTGAACGGACAGCGGGGGGCGTGACTTGCCTTCATTCTTGTGACAGGTAAGGCACGCCTTCATGGAACATCAGCTGATAAAGACTGGTCACAAGACACCATCACAGGGTTCGAAGTTAACTTTAAAAACTGCTTCCCCATAGGGCAAGTGCCACTAAAATTTGCCTTGCCCGAGTGGCCAAATTACTTGCCCAACTTGGGCAAGTGACAATTTTTTTTCTCTTGCCCTGAGTGACTTTTTGTATGACAAAGTGTCTAATTACAAATTGCATGAATTTTTTGTTCGGACAGTTCCCGCCTAGAAAGAATTAAAAATACGTTACAATCATAAGTGTTGCTTATATAAAAATGTATCATGTATTAACACATTAATTAGGTGTCTGCTGACCCAGGATTATGTTATTAAGATAAGATAAGATAAGATGTCCTTTATTAGTCCCACAATGGGGAAATTTGAGGTGTTACAGCAGCAAAGATATAGAGAAAAGGCTCAATAGTGAGCCACGCTGCTGTAAACAGGCAGCCACTCGCGCGGCGCCGGAACCGGTTGTTATGTAACCCCCGATTACTTAAAGATAGTGTTAGTTTGATATTTAATAAATTGGACCAGACTCTAGATTCTCAAAGGCTACAATAGTGATAATTGATAGGTGTGTGAATGAAATAGCTGGAGGCAGAAATGAGCAACAACAATAACTGTATTAACATGGAAAACAAAACAATTATTTACAAATTCACAGCCGGCATCATATACATAAAATAAATCACAAATCCCAAAAATTAGAAATAATAATCCCAAAGTCCTACTGAGCTCAGTAATATTTAGTTTAAGTCAGTCAATGTTCTTTCCGGTAGTCTTGGGGAAAAAAGTCTTGTCGTGGTGGTAATTAGGTGTGTTACCACGTGATGTTCACAAAGAAGTTGGTGAAGACTGTGGTTCCTTTATCGCAGATGTGGTTCTGGGCTCAGGCTCGCCATCTCCATCAAAGGAGAATCCATTCAGTTTCGGATCTTGGTTTAATGCCAAGACAAAAAAACCCAGCCTGCATAACAATAATGAAATTATTGTATGCAGCTAATAAGTCTATTATCAGTTTCCAGTATCATCAGTCGCTATAGCTCTATAGTTTTCAATTATCATAAATACTGCATCTAAATATCACATTTATAACAGTTATTAATTTACATGCATGTTTTCCAAATTGTCATTGTAACACATGAAATGAACTCATGAGCTAACAATAAACACATTTCTCAATATGTCCAATTTCTCAATAACCATGTTTTATGGTTTACATATCAATCACTTCAATAAAGAAATAATTGTATAACAAACATAACTGAGTCAATTCAACATTTCACTTTTAACACATATTACATCAAAATGAGCAGTTATACATTTGTTTGTCAACATAAACCTTGCTTTAGAAAGACCTTAAAACAAGTAAAATCAACTCTTTCACTGTAAACAAGCAGTACATTTCCACTCGCGATTAGCATTAGCTTAACGTTAGCTTAGCGTTAGCCTCACATAAACGTTTTTACGACAGTCCATAGCAAGTGCATGGCGACTCACCAATACGACGTTCAAGTACGAACACGGTCGAATTGTCACAGACCCTCAGTTCTCACTGGTATCCACACTTGAGATAAAACATTTCCCAATTAACATTTTATTATTGGTCACATTTATATCAACTTCAATAAGTATTTCACTCACCGAACGGCACATTAGCATTAGATATCGTCACGCAACCTTTCAGTAGGGTGTCCAGGCGTAAAAGAACGATATACACAGCTAATCTCGAGATAGCATCTCGAGAAGGCGGGACAACTTGACTTTGACGAATCAGAAAGTCATAATCAGATGAATGACACTCCAAACAGGAAATCAAGTAGACGAGAGATATACACTTCCTCTTAACACAATAAATGTTTTTTCAAAATAAAATGGTGTTTTCTCTACTGGGTTACATTATGTTATGTTATATATCAAAGAGAATGTGGAATGACACTGAACGATGGAAGGTGGAAGCATGTGGAAAGATCGTGAATGACATTGAATGATTTGGAATGACACTGAAAGATTTTGAATAATACTGAATGACACTGAATGAAGTAAAACTCTCTGGGAACGGGCCAATTCAAGATAGCTGCCGCACTGTGGGGGAGGCTTTGGTACCAAATTTGGAAAGAGACCCAAACGGTTGGGTCCATTTTATATCAGTGTGGGGGTGAAACGTTGGTCTTGGCGGAGCTGTCTGAATATTGGAGAAGTGAGAAGACAAAGTAAAACAGAACAATTAAAATCACTCTTCAAATACATATTGTTTGGTAAGCAGAGCATGATTTACAGCTCACCATTTTATTGCATGCACCAAGCATGTTATACATTTTTCTGTCCACGGGATGGCGTAGTCAAGAAAAATGAAGCATCTCGAAGCCCATTCGTGTGTGAAGTATTTCCCTGCAGGGCTTGGCTGCTTTATGGGGCTTCATTTTGCCATCACTAGTTTTAGATAGTTTTAATTTTTGAAAGAGCATTTTCATTTTACAGTGAACCCTCGCTACTTCGCGGTTCACCTTTCGCGGGTTCAGTGCTTCGCGGGTCTAAAAAATATTCGGGGGCATTGTAGTTTCGCCGAGCGGCACGACGGGGCGCTGGAGCTGTTAGACGGCCGGCATGCGCCGAAGAAGAGCGTGGGCGAAGAGGAGAGTGGACGAAGAAGAGCACGTTCCCCCGGGCACGATTTGGGGCGACGTTTCGCGCGGTTCGGACCGTACCAGAGCTCCGGCCAGCGTGCGTGGCAGTTAAGCCGAAGAGGAACAACTTCCGCCCGGGCACTAGCGGGGCGACATTTCGCTCTGCTCGGGAGCGTACGAGAGCTCCGGAGGAGGCCGGCCGGCGTGCGTGGCAGTTAAGCCGAAGAGGAGCACCTTCCCCGGGCACGGGCGGTGTCAAGCGGCCCCTAAGTTTAACCGAATGGAAGCTCCGGAGGAGGAGGGCATGCTCGCGTCACAGTTAAGCCGAAGAGAAGCACCTTCCCCGGGCACGGGCGGTGCCAAGCGGCCCTTAAGTTTAACCGAATGGAAGCTCCGGGGGAGGAGGGCGGGCGTGTGTCACAGTTAAGCCGAATAGGAGCACCTTCCCCGGGCACGGGCGGGGCGAAATGAAACCGAGTTCAATCGAACGGAGACACGCTTCGGGGGAGCAGGTCCGGCGTGCATGACAATTAAGCCGAAGAGGAGCACCTCTTCCGCCCGAGCACGAGCGGAGCGCGAGGCTGTCAGGCTTTCATTTCACAGGGCACACCGGACGGCGTACCAGCAGGTAAAGGTCGAAGCAATTAAAAAAATACAAAAAGAAGTAATTGAATAAATACAAAAATAATGGCTGGGGAATAAAAAAATAATAAGTTTTAATAATAATTTTTTTTTTTTTGTTATAGCATGAATTTCACTCTCTCTCTCTCTACCCGTGTATATATATATATATATATATATATATATATATTTATTAATTTTTTTTTTTTAAACATTTTTGAAGGTGCACCACTACTTCGCACTTTTTTTTTAAAGCATTTTTGAAGGTGCGCCGCTACTTCGCAGATTTTCAGTTTTCGCGGGTGGTCTCGGTCCCCATTAACCGCGATAACCGAGGGTTCACTGTATTTTTTTCATTATCGAATTTTATTTTTTTCTATTCAAGTTTTGAGTTCATTTTCGTTTACTAAAATAACCTTGGGCTGCAACTACTATCACAGCAACGGCTCATTATATTTTGGCTGCTAAATATGCCAATTTGTCAGAGAGAAGACCGTGACAAAGAATGGCCCAATCGCAATAAACACTCTACACCATACGTTCCTCGTTGACGTGTACATGGGGTGTTGCAGAGCACAGGTTCCAAGCGTACCGATATTGCAAAATTGGGACAATGCGTGTGACGACACCAACTTCCGCCTCCTATGTCATCGAGCTTGGCGGCACGTTATCATTATGTATTTATTTGTAACAATTTTGACGTGACGTTGAGAGTGATATTAAAACTTAAGTAATGTGGTAGTTAGGAAAAAACCCTGGCTTGGGACCCACCGGAACAAGCTATAGCTTCATTTATACTATTTGAGGCGCTCTCACAATCTGCGGCGCATGCACACAAGGTCGCTAAGTACGCTAGCTGCACTCGGACAAAACACGTAGGTGACTTTAAAAGAGTGACCGAAATTGCACACATGCAACTGTTTATCATAATGTCATAATTCGATATGTACATTTGAAGAGAATTTTTTTCAGCATGGGCACAAGAATTCCACCGAACATCGCCAGTTCAATGGGATTTTGGTTAAGTCCGCAAATAATTGTGGACAATATACTTTGGCTGCGCGCTCGAATAATTTTACTCGTATATACTTCAATGAGGGTGTAGTGTGGGTATCGGGATCTTTAACACGCCCTAACACGAAGCTGACTCTCCAACCGCCACAGCATTTTAATGACGAAATTATAAAATAAACAAAAACACTGTTCAACAACATAAAATAAAATAAAAAATCACATCATACTTACATTTATAAACTTTAATCCTCAAGAACATTATTCTCAGGTTGACCGAAAGACGAGGACACGGGAGCGCCTCGGGCATGTTCTTCTTCCTTGTGTAGGCGAATGACATTTTAAGGTGCTTGTCCGCCACCTGCTGTGCTGAACTATGTATTAAATAAGAAAAGCAAATTGTTGAATGTTTTTTCCCCAATGAAGACTGAATTGTAAAATACCCGGAAATGGCTTTTCTGTTTTATTGTGCATTTAAAAAAAATTCAGATTGTCCTTTTTTGTTGAGATAATTGTTGAATATTGAAATTGCACATGTAACTGGTAATTTAGTTTTAGATATTATTTGAACCAGTGGAGGGCCATGCATTTCACACCTGGGCCTTCAATGAAGTCCTACTTCGTCCTACTTGAATAAATCCCCCTCATAATACCATAATTTATGACACCACGGGTGGACAAACAATATACAGAAAAGCACTTAGACAGCACTGACCGAGTGTTGGACGATATAGCTTCTCTTGAAAGGTCCGTGTTGAAAATGGCCTCGCAAGTGAATCTTCAATTTCTAAAGATAAAGATGTCTTTTAATTGTCCCATAACGGGGACATTTGCAGTGTTACAGCAGCAAAGATATACATCACACAGTGGCACCGACGTAATGTAGCTGTTAATGTATAACATTGGCAGCAGGCATTCATAAAAAGCATGCAAATATACACAGTATATACGTATATACACAGATCCCCATGTATATACACACTTACAGCCCACAACATATACAAGTGTAAGGAAACACTCCTAATGCCTGTCTATGGTTCAGAGGGGAAATAAATAAAAACGCTGCAATGATAAAAAAAAATACTGAATGATTGAAAATACTGCAATGATAAAAATACTGCAAGAATAAAAGTACTGTACCCAGCCAACATGTCCAACTGGGCCCCAAATGGGGTAAATGCGGGATTCCTGGGTACCAAGTGGGAATGGGCTAGAAGTGGGCAATGGTACAGGGTTCCATGTGGGCGCCATCTGGGATTGGTGGGCATGGGCTTAAACTGGGCAAATGTTGTGGGTGCAATACGGGTTGTGTATGGGCTAAGTGGGCATGGGTTAGAACTGGTAAAGATAAAGATAAAGATGTCCTTTATTAGTCCCACAATGGGGAAATTTGAGGTGTTACAGCAGCAAAGATATAGCTCACACAGAGTCGGCGGCGTAATGTAGCCGTTAATGTATAACATTAGCAGCAGACATTCATAAAAAGCATGCAAATATACACAGTATAAACGTATCTAAGTGTAAGGAAACACTCCTAATGTCTGTCCATTATACAGAGGGGAAAATGCTGTAATGATAAAAACTACTGAATCTACTACTGAAACCATTTATAGGTCCTATTTGAGTTATGTGTGGGCTAAGTGGGCATGGGTTAGAACTGGTCAACCATGTGAGGGTCTCATATGGGCTGTATATGGGCCAAGTGGGCATGGGTTAGAGCTGGTCAACCATGTCTGGGTCCTATTTGGGTTATGTGTGGGCTAAGTGGGCATGGGTTAGAAGTGGTCACCATTTATCGGTCCTGTTTGGGTTATGTGTGGGATAAGTGGGCATAGGTTAGAGCTGGTCAACCATGTCTGGGTCCTGTATGGGTTATAGATGAGCTAAGCGGGCATGGGTTTGAAAATTTGTTCTGTAGCCTTTTTGATATTTAATGCATGCTATGCTAATAGTAACCACCCGAAGACTATTCTCATTAGAACTATTCAATGGATGCCAAAACGATAGAGACATGGCCATGGAGCCTATGCTGCGAGATTGTGAAAGGACTAAAATAAGTGTAGGATTTTTGAGGACCAGAAGTCAGCTTTTATTAGGTTTGACATTGATTTAACTTAAGGAACAATGCAAATTATGGTCGGGTTGTTGTTGGACTTTTTCCGCTTTTGACTAAGGGACGGGTGTTTTTATTTTCTGGGACTCTTTAGAACAAGCGGCACGGTGGCGGACTGGTTAGCAAGTCCGCATCACAGTACAGAAGTGCAAGGTTCTCCCTGTGCCTGCTAGGGTTTTCGCCGGTTTCCTCCCACTTTCCAAAAACATTCATGATAGGTTGATTGGTCACTGGTCCAAGGTCTGAGTGTGAGAGCGGATGGTTGCTTGTCTCTGTGTGCCCTGCGATTGACTGGCAACCAGTTCAGGGTGTACCCTGTCGACTGCCCGAAGACAGCTGGGATAGGCTCCAGCACTCCCGGGGACCCTTGTGAGGACAAGAAGCAGTACAGAGGATTGATTGATTTATTAAAATTAAAATTAAATTCATGTATTTATCTATGCTAAATTTAACAAGGCTGGACGTTATATTTTGTGAATTTACATGTACCCCCAACTGTGACTTAATAACCCTTAAGGGACAAGATAACATTTTATAATATTCCAGACAGCTAAGATTGTCATCTATGAACTATTTGACAAGGCAGGTCCAGCATTGTCAGCCACATCCAACAGTCAACACAGTTACTTTTTTTTTAATAAACAAAATCAACATTATTAATTAATGTTATTTTATTAATTCTGTATGCTGTGAAAGATCTTTATTCAAAGTATATTTGAAGTTATTTCTACCTTATTGCTTGATTTTTGTAGATTCAAGTTGGAGTTGTCAAAATTACAGATTCTTTTGAAGGCAGCATATTCAAACTGTGAGAAAAGGAGCGAATGCAAGCTACGCGGTCTTTGAGGTGCGGCAGAAGGGCTGAAAGCACGGTGAGTCCCGAACGATAATTGAATTAATTAATTAATCTTGGGTAAATGTCTGGCTCTCATTTTTTAGACTTACTTTACAATGTGTTTTGTAATTTTTCAAGGTTGCCTGTGTTGGAAAACTGCTTGGTGCGTTAGCTAAAACACAGTATGCTAAAATGATAAGTGACGAGAACACAGAGGGTATATCAACAACGTACGTACTCGAATTATTTTGGGGAAAACTTAAGTACATTATAATCACCCTTTTAATAATACTGATAAGCGTTGTGTGTTTTATTTATTTTTATGAGGACCTTTACAACGAGCTACATATTGTTAGCATTGGGCCTACGACGCTAAACACAGTGTCCCTCGATCTCTCTCCAAAATTCTCCAAAAGACTTAAGCTTTCACTCAAATTAATACAATCTACTCCACTAGCTCATTTAAGGCTTTTTTGTGATGTGTTTGATTTGGGTAAGTAAAGCAAAACATATTAACTGTTGAATGTTGCCTGTTATTTAAATAATAGAAATTCAAGATGAAAGTTGAACAGATATTGAAATGCTAGATTGGCTCATTCAGAATCATGCCACAATGTGCTTCGTATGTTTTGTGTGTGGGTTTATTAAGCTCTAATTCAATGCAGTGTCCAAAACGAGCGCGCATAATTGTTGGATGAATGTTGGTTAATAGAGTCAGATAATAGTTAAAATTCCAACAGTTGAACAGATGTTGAAATGCTAGATTGGCTCATTCAGAATCATGCCACAATGTGCTTTGTATGTTTTGTGTGTAGGCTTATCAAGCTCTAATTCAATGCAGTGTTGAGCTGCATTTGAGAGGAACTACGTAAGTAACTAATGTGGAAAAATTGTGACTTCTTTGTGTACTTTTATTTTGAATATTCAAATTTTGTGGGTAAAGGTTAGAGAAAATAAGTTAAAAATGAGAGCTGTACAGGTATTTAAGTTTTTGGTTTGTAAAATACCCGAATGTGGGTTTCAGCAGGTGAGGCAATGATTGGACAGAGCAAAAGCTATGCTCCAAAATAGAAGTGATTACACCTTCACTAGACTAACCTGCAGCTAATTACATAATTATAAAATTAACACTTTAACCTGGCTTCCCCATCACAGATGTATTCTTTTAAATGCAAAGCTTTTTGTTCTAGCTTTTGTTGTTAAATGACATTCATGCCCAAGTGTCTATGCATCCATTGCAGGGATGTTTTCTCAAGTGACGAGTCTGAAGCCTGTGATGACGAAGTACCATCTACACCTCCCCATGGATTGTCACAGAGAAAAAGCTTCCTAACCAAGAGAGGCGCTGCAGAAGGTCCTTGAGTACGTCCAACGTGTTGAGTCTGTGAGTCTACTGCAGGATCTAATGCAGGTATGAAAATGATGAAATTTTAATGTATTATCTTCAAAATTATAAATAATTATTTAATTTCTTGAAATATAAAATTAGGTACCCTAAACCCAAGTAGGAACCCCAGTCCCAGTACATTCCTGATTCTGGAGCTACAGAGATCAAACCATCCTACTGTATCACTAAATAGCCCCACCTCTAAAACCCTGATTCGGAAGGCCGAGTTGAAAGACTTCAGAGTTCAAGATGGTCAACTGCAACTATGATAAGCCGAATGTGTTCACCCCAAGTCGGAAACTGAGAAAAAGACTCAATTTTCACATGATTTCAGTCCCTTCTATATTTAAAAGAATGTATTGGGGCTCTAAAAATGTGAAATATTTTTACAAGTATTTCTTTTACTACTCATAGGCAGTTTCATAATAATAGTACAATTTGGCATCGTGTATTGTTTTTTGGTTCCATTCAAAATGCACAAGACGTATAGACATATTTTGTTTGTGGATCGCTGCAGCATCACACGAGCGCACAGAGACAAACGTGGCAGCAACTTAAAACAATTAAAATATCGAATCGAAATCGAGAACTGAAAATCAAAAATCGAATCGGGGCTTGAGTGAATCGTTACCTCCCTAATCATAATCATTTTGGTAGAATGTTGGGCTCTTGCCCTTTGAGTGTATATGGCGTTACCGAAGCTGTTCACTTAATCGACAATTCCTTTCCTGTGACGTTTATCATACCCAGTTTAACTGCCAAAATATTTTTAAGTGTGTGATGATTATCTGGATCGAGTGACACCCATGTTATAATGGTTGCAGGTATTGGTGGATTGGACGATAGTGTCAGAACAATGATGGCGTTCATCATGACAAATCCTCTGTCTCTGAAGTACAATCTCTTTGGACATCGTAGCAAGAACAAGCGCCGAGACCTGCCTTTTTCTGATGTTCTATACGGTAATATATTTTTTTTTTTTTTTTTTTTTAAGGGATTGTGGTGTGAAGACATTTCAGCATGTCCCATAAGGTTTCACAATCATTAAATAGCTTTACTAAGTTGGCTTCTTGTCTTTTTTGTTTTAGGAGCACTGAAAAGGAATGGAGCCACAAAGGACATCAACGAGAAGGACACAGGCAACCCTGTCCAAGTGGTTCATGGGAGCTTGTGATCAAGGTGGGAATAGGGCAGTTCGAGCTCGGAGATCTCAAGGCAACTGTCAGGTTTAAAACGTCCTGACGCCATTTTTAGACTGAAGGTGACATAAATCCAGACCAAACCAGTTAGAGTTTTGTTTTTGACCATTCGCGAATGGGAGAGGAAGTCAGGAGGTGAAGCAGGCGTCTTGCCAGTTCAATCTCGCGCACTCTCTCTCACTCTCTACCACCCGTTCGGTCTTTTATCAGCAACCTAAGCAGACAATGGAGGTCTGTCTGAAATTCTAGCAGGCAGGCAGGAAGCAATCAACCACAGTAGTCAGTCAGGAATTCGAAACTAAAGTGTGTGCGTGTGTTCCAGTTGTGCGCGTGTGTGCTAAAGCAATAATGTGAGTGTCTGTGTGTGTGTGCGCAATTATAACTGATACAAATAGTGTATAAAAACATGATTAGAAATACACAAACTATTTACATATCCTCATCCCATCTCACATTCCCCCGTTTGTGGGTTTAAATCATGTCCTTACGGCTTTAAGACAGATCATCATAATGAAATCATACAACAGTGTGGTCATCCGTGGAGGGGCGAAAACCCTCAGTAGGGACAAAATTCCCCTCCTCCCTTCCGGCGTGGAACGAGATTCTCATGGTATGTTGGTCACTTGGGAATAAAACATAAAAAAACTTCAATATACCTAGTGAAAAATAACAAAACTGTCTCCACGCAGAGCTTGTCTCCACGCAGAGCTTGTCTCTGCGGCGACTTGATGGAGGCCCTTGCCTCGTTGTAGGAGGGGACAGCCGTCTTTACCTCCCGGATCTTCGTGTGTGGTGTATGTGTGTGCATGTGTGGGGGCAGGGGCAAAAGGGTCCATGTGTTATTTAGGTTTCAGTGTCCAGTTCGAGTTTGTCATTGTCCAGTTCGAATTCGTCATTCTCAACATCAATCAGGTTGTAATGGTACATTTGGGCAACAAACATGCAGTTAATAATCATCTTTGTCATAAGAATAATGCAACATGAACAGACTACACATAACAAAAATGAAAACCATAATTATCCCGATATATTGTCTTTCAAATTCTTCGTAGTGGTCATAACATCAATAATTGTTTCATTTTATTAAAAATGTAAATGCAGTAATGTTCTCCAATCAAGGCTAAAATTCTTTATGTACGTCATTAATTTCCAAACAATATCTAATCTTTTTGTTCTGTGGCTTCAACATTCGTATCTGTGGCTGGTTGTGCGGTTCCGATGTGCGTGTGGTCCGATATTGTGACTCAGGTGGGCTCCTGTTCGAGGGATTCGCGTTGCTCGGCCTTTAGCTGGAAACCGGAGAAGCTTGTACTGCAACTGGTGGATCCAGCTGCCACGCCCCGCGACCTTTGCTGCCGTCGGGGTCACTGCAATCATCTGGCGAGGGCCATCTCAGCATTCACTTGTCCCAACGAAGTCGTTTCAGCACCTTGAAGAAGAGTTGGTCTCCCACACGGACGTGATTTCTCTGTGGATCAGAACACACTGGCCAGTAATTGCGTCTTTTTTTTTTTTTTTTCTTTTTGGTCAAAACATGTTTCCCATGTGGACTGGGACTGATGTGCCAGTCGCTGGTGGTTCTGATGAACCTGAGAGTCGATAGGGGATAGTGTCCTAACTTCGGCTGGCACTATCCTCATTGCTGTGATTGAAACACAGTCTGGTCATTGTCTCCTTTTTTTCCCTCATATTCTTGATAAGTCTGCCCTTAACAGTCCCATTAGTGCGTTCCACAAGTCCTGCAGACTGTATGCACAATGACGCTTTGAGTCAATTTTGCAACAACTGTCCCACTTGTTACAACATCATTCACAAAATGCATAATTTTCACTTCAAATCACTTCTTGAAATTCCAAATGTCAGGATAATTTGTGTTAGGTTGAAGATGTATTTTATCCCATATTTTACTCTATTAGTATTGCAAAAGAATTGTTCCACAGCGTGACCCATGTTTGACCATATGGATGAGAAGACTTCACAGAGAAGCGGATGCCTGAAGACTGGATCAACGTCTGCAACATCAAAGGAGGTGTGCTGAGACACACCTCTGAAACAAAAGGACTGAGACTTTAGTACCAGAGCACTAAAAGGGCATATCTGCCTTTTCAATCAGTGGATGACTGCCATTGATGTCTGTCTTTCCTCTTGTGTCTGAGATGTTTACATGTTCCTGCTGGTGCTCCCCCCTTCATCCCTTAGTGCAAATACATTGTATTGTTAGGGACTTCCCTAATAAAATAGAGGGCTCGGCGCAGTGTGCTCCAGAACGAATTTGGAGATGTAACTGAGCACACCTCTGTTCGTTCTCCTCGCGAGTAAAAGATCAACTCTTGTCTTCCTTCCATTCATTTAGCCTATGTTCAGTGAATGCTTAGGTGATTGAACCTGACAATTTGATTACACAACACTTTTTCCAACTGTTTTAGCATCAACATATGTTGTCGGAAACAACTTAATCCATTTTGAAAACATATGAATTACAACCAAACAATATTGCATCTCAAACAAATAACACTGTCTAAAAAAAAGTTTTTTGTTGAAAAGTCTGTATGTGGGAACAATTTCATATCATACTACCCCTCTCTTGACACATGGTTATGCTCGTGTGTCACTCTTATTACTTTTCCAATCAATGAATTAGGCAGCCAGGATTTGCCATCTGCCAATTTGCTGATCCTGTCCTCAGCAATGTTTGCACCTTTGTTCTCCCAATTTGTGCGTTCAATTACTGGTACCTTTTTCCCTGGCGTGGGATCAAATTGTCAAGTTGATTTTCTGCGTGTGTGTGCGTGTGGGGGTGTGTTCATTTTCCCTTTTAGCTGCGCTGTGTCGATATAAAGGCGAGGCAGTTTCCAATTGTAATTGTGTCATTTTCTGTTAAGTGAATTTTGCGTTCACAAATAACTATTTTAGACGTGCTTTATGCACAACTTTTCTTTTCCTGTTGTGGTTTTTAAAGCCCAATGTCGACAGAACGCATGAACATTTATCTTGATTGTCAGTCCACATTGTAACCATACAACTCATACAAGATGGGAAACCCCAAATTTTAATTAGCTCACACCCGCCTACGCTCTTCCTGCTTATCCTAACAATCTCTTATCCGTTGGTATCACAATGTTAGTACTCCCATCGCATAAAAGTCAGTTTGATTTCAGGCTGCGACCTTGGTTCTCAAACACTTTTACTTCTTATCAGTCTGGAATGCCCACCTGGTCTGTGTTACAAGTCTGAGTTCCTCCAGTCGGGAGGAAGGTCAAGTCGCGGTTTGGTGATAATTTGGACGGCTCCACAGTCGTGTGGCGCCTCCTAGATGATGCGGGGAAAAAATGACGCTGGGCTGAAATGCACCGCAACTTATCAGTATAATGTGTCCCTGTGACAATTAGGCCGGCGTGCAATGTGAATGTGGTGGGAAAAGAATGTAATTTTTTGATTCCTTAAAGCAACAGTGAAAGCTCTTAATCACACTCTAAGTGGTTCTCTGCCACGAAATCCAAATTGTTGTGACTAAATATGCAAATGAATTCATTTTGCCCTGGTTCCTGCAGTAACCCAGGCTAATGAAGTCATTTTTTGCAGTCACTGTTTTGCTCAAATGGCTTATAATAATTTGGTAGTGCGTTAAGATGCTTTGTCGATACAATCTTGTAGTGTATCTTCACAAGTTCCAACATACACAACCCATTCCATGGCCATGACGATACTGTTTTAAAGATTACCAAGGCTTGTTGGACCTTTCTCTGCCACATAAATTACAGCCCTGAGAGGCACTGGGCCTCAACTTTATCTATGAAGGGTCAGGGATTTAATGGGGGTCACCGAGGCGTCCCAAGGAAAGTTTTTACAGAAAAGTGGTCTGGCAATATCTTTTCTCTTTCTTATCACTGACAATGCGCCCCTTTAAAGTTTTGACGTTTGTTTGAATTCGCCCGTGCTTATTAATTCTATTGAAGTCCAATTTTGTCAGTGTATCACGGCCTAATGAGTAAAACGCATGTTGATGTAGAACTCCTTCTACACACACTTTTATGTTTGACTTTTTACGTCACGTGATCCTCCATTGCTACCACAACTCGTCCTGAAAAGTTAATGTTTTGTAACAAGACTTACTGCTTCCTCCTTTCTTTCTTTTCTTTTTCCTTCCTTCTGCCCAACACGTTCATGCTTTCTGTGCATAATTTAGAATTTTCTTTTCCATTTTACAAGTTGGCCAATTTAAATTAGGTTGTTTTATTTGAAAAGCCTGTAATTCTCTTTTTTTTCCCCTTTTCACCTAATCACAAATTTCTTATCACAAAAATGAACATGTTAATTCTATTTTATTTCCTATTTTTCCAATCTTGTGACTCATTTCACTTCAACCAGTTCTACCTTAAAGTGGACAAGTACACATCAATGTTTTTTGTAGTTTCTATTTTCTTCTCTGCTTTAATGAAAATTATAGCCCTTCTAGCCAAATTTTTCCTGTGTCATTTCTATCTCTGCATTTCATTCCATTTCTGGCCTACCTTAATACTAAAACAAAAATGCTCTTTCAAAAATTAAAACTATCTAAAACTAGTGATGGCAAAATGAAGCCCCATAAAGCAGCCAAGCCCTGCAGGGAAATACTTCACACACGAATGGGCTTCGAGATGCTTCATTTTTCTTGACTACGCCATCCCATGGACAGAAAAATGTATAACATGCTTGGTGCATGCAATAAAATGGTGAGCTGTAAATCATGCTCTGCCCACCAAACAATATGTATTTGAAGAGTGATTTTAATTGTTCTGTTTTACTTTGTCTTCTAACTTCTCCAATATTCAGACAGCTCCGCCGAGACCAACGTTTCACCCCCACACTGATATAAAATGGACCCAACCGTTTGGGTCTCTTTCCAAATTTGGTACCAAAGCCTCCCCCACAGTGCGGCAGCTATCTTGAATTGGCCCGTTCCCAGAAAGTTTTACTTCATTCAGTGTCATTCAGTATTATTCAAAATCTTTCAGTGTCATTCCAAATCATTCAATGTCATTCACAATCTTTCCACATCCTTCCACCTTCCATCGTTCAGTGTCATTCCACATTCTCTTTCATATATAACATAACATAACAATAACATAATCCTGGGTCAGCAGACACCTAATTAATGTGTTAATACATGATACATTTTTCTATAAGCAACCCTTATGATTGTAACGTATTTTTAATTCTTTCTAGGCGGGAACTGTCCGAACAAAAAATTCATGCAATTTGTAATTAGACACTTTGTCATACAAAAAGTCACTCAGGGCAAGAGAAAAAAAATTGTCACTTGCCCAAGTTGGGCAAGTAATTTGGCCACTCGGGCAAGGCAAATTTTAGTGGCACTTGCCCTATGGGCAAGCAGTTTTTAAAGTTAACTTCGAACCCTGTGATGGTGTCTTGTGACCTGTCTTTATCAGCTGATGTTCCATGAAGGCGTGCCTTACCTGTCACAAGAATGAAGGCAAGTCACGCCCCCCGCTGTCCATTCACTCCGCCAAGACGCTGCTCCAGGTGGTAGAGAGGATGAAGGCTCCCTTGTCTCTGTTCATGGTTTTTATGCCTCGCTTGCAGATCTCAATGGCCTCTCTGATCCAGCGCTGTAGTTTGTTCTCTTCTGTGCGGATGACCCTGCCCTTCTCCCGGTCCATGATGTGGTTTTCCCTTTTGCAGTGGTCAGTGATTGCTGATTTGTAATGTTCATGTTGTGCTTGTTCTTTTACTGCTCTGATTTTTTAATTTTTTTGACAGGTAAGTCACACCCTCATGGAACATCAGCTGATAAAGACTGGTCTCAAGACACCATCATGCGACACTCTGAAGAAGGCGAAAGACTCGCCGAAACATGTCAGGTAAAAAATTAACCTAAAACATAAATGTCTGCTTTTAATGAATCAGTCAAATATCAATAATAAGAAGACAAAATGAACCTAATACAAATAAATGAATGCTTAATAACTCCCCTGCACATGCTCCTAAAAATCCAAACCTTCACCTGTAAATAAAACGTCCCGACCTGAAGACATCTTAATGTTATTATTTTGTTTTACACACAGCGCCGCCAAGTGGAATCAAAAATTTGTTTTTATTTTAATTTTCACGTACTGCACGGTGCCCTTCTGACGAATCCGACTGAAAATTAGTCAGAAAAGACTCAAGACAATGATCTTACTCTCTGCCGAATTTTGTGACGTTTTGGCAAAAGGCGTGGCTATTAAGGTGCTGAAAAGTCCAATTGTACTCTGTGGCAACAAAAGCTCCGGCAACATGACTCAGATGATCCTATCTTCTCGAAGTTGTACACATTTGAGGATACTTCAGCCCTGAAGACATCTACCAACTTATTTTACATCGTAGTAGTAGCGCCACCAACTGGTAAAAGCTAATACAAGTTATTTTCTTGGATGTTTTTCTCCGTGCAACTCAACAAGGTCGCCCTCATATATGCTCGGATGACTGTTTCGGCCATGAGGATGTCACAATACGAAATTCGTGATTTTTCGTGAAAAGTTGTGGGAGTGGCATTGCACTGTTCGGCAATAAAACAAAGCTGATTATGAGGTTCTAAATATGAACGACAACTCGTAAAACTTTACACACACATCAGGCCGAGCAAATTTATCAATATTTTATACGTTAGTTGTGCAGCTTTTTTGAAATGGCTCGCCATGGCCCTCGAGAAATGTAAAAAAAAAAGCAGCCCTGATTGAGTGTTTCACCTCGCTTTTTGTAAATTTTATGGAGTACAGTGAACCCTCGGTTATCGCGGTTAATGGGGACCGAGACCACCCGCGAAAACTGAAAATCCGCGAAGTAGCGGCGCACCTTCAAAAATGCTTAAAAAAAATATACAATATATATAATAAATATATATATATATATATATATATATATATATATATATATATATACGGGGAGAGAGAGAGTGAAATTCATTTTTTAACAAAAAAACCAAATTATTATTAAAACGTATTATTTTTTTATTCCCCAGCCATTCTTTTTGTATTTATTTAATTACTCCGACTTTTACCTGCTGGTACGCCGTCCGGTGTGCCCTGTGAAATGAAAGGTGGCATTCTTTATTTATTTATTCATTTATTCATTCATAACTGACAGCCTCGCGCTCCGCTCGTGCCCGGGCGGAAGAGGTGCTCCAATTCGGCTTAACTGTGACACACGCCCGCCCTCCTCCCCCGGAACTTCCATTCGGTTAAACTTAGGGGCCGCTTGGCACCGCCCGTGCCCGGGGAAGGTGCTCCTCTTCGGCTTACTGTGATGCGAGCATGCCCTCCTCCTCCGGAGCTTCCATTCAGTTAAACTTAGGGGCCGCTTGGAACCGCCCGTGCCCGGGGAAGGTGCTCCTCTTCGGCTTACTGTGACGCGAGCATGCCCTCCTCCTCCGGAGCTTCCATTCGGTTAAACTTAGGGGCCGCTTGGAACCGCCCGTGCTCGGGGAAGGTGCTCCTCTTCGGCTTACTGTGACGCGAGCATGCCCTCCTCCTCCGGAGCTTCCATTCGGTTAAACTTAGGGGCCGCTTGGCACCGCCCGTGCCCGGGGAAGGTGCTCCTCTACGGCTTAACTGCCACGCACGCCGGCCGGAGCTCTGGTACGGTCCGAACCGCGCGAAACGTCGCCACCGATCGTGTCCGGGAGAACGTGCTCTTCTTCGTCCACTCTCCTCTTCGCCCACGCTCTTCTTCGGCGCACGCCGGCCGTCTAACCGCTCCAGCGCCCCGTCGTGCCGCTCGGCGAAACTACAATGCCCCCGAATATTTTTTAGACCCGCGAAGCACTGAACCCGCGAAAGGTGAACCGCGAAGTAGCGAGGGTTCACTGTATGTATAAGACCAAGACCTACAAAAAAGTCTCTTGGAGCAATGAGCTAGGTTTTACAGGAAGTCGGCCATTTTGAATTTACTTAAAAGGGGGCGGGTCACCACAATGGACTTTGTGTAGAAATTATTATTGGGGCCCGAGCAGCGACGGCGGCGAGGTCCCTATTGTTTTTGTAGAAATTATTATTAGGGCCTGAGCAGCGACCGCTACGAGGTCCCCATTGTTTTTGTGGAAATTATTATTATTTTTATTATTATTATTATTAGGGCCCGAGCAGTGACCGCTGCGAGGTCCCTATTGTTTTTCTAGAAATTGTTATTAGGGCCCGAGCTGCGACGGCTGCGAGGTCCCTATTGTTTTTGTAGAAAATATTATTATTATTATTTTTCCGATTGTTCGATCGCATTTTTGACCCCCGAAACATGCACAAAAACTCACCAAACTTGGCAGTCTCATCGGGCATGGCGAAAAATTTGATATTTTTTAACGTCTAATATGAACAGGAAGTGAGTTATGAATTTTTGAAAGTCCGACTTTTGCCCTTTTTTGCATGTTTACAGGGGTCATTCTTTTGCACCCTGATCCTAAAGGCTTCATCTGATTGCCTTAAAGTTCTGTCTGGAGCATCTTAAGACCTGGGACAAACACTGGGGCTAAAATTTTTTGTTTCCGAAATACTATATGACGGGGGCGGGGCTTCAAAGTTTTCACTTAAGATTTCCTTCGCCGCAATGGACAAAATGCTTAATAACTCTCCTGCACGTGCTGCTAAAAATCCAAAACTTCACATGTACATAAAGAGTCGGTACCTGAAGACATCTATATGTTTATATTCAGTTATACACCTTGCGCCAATCAATATAAATTTTTACATTTTGACGTACTGCACGGTGCCCTTTTAACGAATCCGATTGAAAATTGGCTAGAAAAGACTCAAGACATTGATCTTACTCTATCCCTATTTTTATGACTTTCCTTCAAAGGGCGTGGCTATTACGGTGCCGCAGAGTCTGATTATTCTCCGTGGCAACAAAAGTTCCTGCAAAATGATTCAGATGATCCATCTTCTGGAAATCTTTCACATTTGAGGATATTCAGGCCCTGAAGACGGCTGCCAACTTATTTTTGATCGCAGTGGTAGCGCCACCAACTGGTTAAAACAAATACAAATTATTTTCGTTGATGTTTTTCTCCGGGCAGGTTAACAAAATCTACCTTATATTTGCTCGGATGAGTGTTTAGGCCTTGAGCATGTCACAATACGAAAGTCTTTCGCCTTCTTCAGAGTGTCACATGATGGTGTCTTGTGACCCGTCTTTATCAGCTGATGTTCCATGAGGGCGTGACTTACCTGTCACAAGAATGAAGGCAAGTCACGCCCCCCGCTGTCCGTTCACTCCGCCAAGATGCTGGTCCAGGTGGTAGAGAGGATGAAGGCTCCCTTGTCTCTGTTCATGGTTTTTATGCCTCGCTTGCAGATCTCAATGGCCTCTCTGATCCAGCGCTGTTGTTTGTTCTCTTCTGTGCGGATGACCCTGCCCTTCTCCCGGTCCATGATGTGGTTTTCCCTTTTGCAGTGGTCAGTGATTGCTGATTTGTAATGTTCATGTTGTGCTTGTTCTTTTACTGCTCTGATTTTTTCATTTTTTTGACAGGTAAGTCACACCCTCATGGAACATCAGCTCAAGACACCATCATGCGACACTCTGAAGAAGGCGAAAGACTCGCCGAAACATGTCAGGTAAAAAATTAACCTAAAACATAATTGTCTGCTTTTAATGAATCAGTCAAATATCAATAATAAGAAGACAAAATGAACCTAATACAAATAAATGAATGCTTAATAACTCCCCTGCACATGCTCCTAAAAATCCAAACCTTCACCTGTAAATAAAACGTCCCGACCTGAAGACATCTTAATGTTATTATTTTGTTATACACACAGTGCCGCCAAGTGGAATCAAAAATTTGTTTTTATTTTAATTTTCACGTACTGCATGGTGCCCTTTTGACGAATCCGACTGAAAATTAGTCAGAAAAGACTCAAGACAATGATCTTACTCTCTGCCGAATTTTGTGACGTTTTGGCAAAAGGCGTGGCTATTAAGGTGCTGAAAAGTCCAATTGTACTCTGTGGCAACAAAAGCTCCGGCAACATGACTCAGATGATCCTATCTTCTCGAAGTTGTACACATTTGAGGATACTTCAGCCCTGAAGACATCTACCAACTTATTTTACATCGTAGTAGTAGCGCCACCAACTGGTAAAAGCTAATACAAGTTATTTTCTTGGATGTTTTTCTCCGTGCAACTCAACAAGGTCGCCCTCATATATGCTCGGATGACTGTTTCGGCCATGAGGATGTCACAATACGAAATTCGTGATTTTTCGTGAAAAGTTGTGGGAGTGGCATTGCACTGTTCGGCAATAAAACAAAGCTGATTATGAGGTTCTAAATATGAACGACAACTCGTAAAACTTTACACACACATCAGGCCGAGCAAATTTATCAATATTTTATACGTTAGTTGTGCAGCTTTTTTGAAATGGCTCGCCATGGCCCTCGAGAAATGTAAAAAAAAAAGCAGCCCTGATTGAGTGTTTCACCTCGCTTTTTGTAAATTTTATGGAGTACAGTGAACCCTCGGTTATCGCGGTTAATGGGGACCGAGACCACCCGCGAAAACTGAAAATCCGCGAAGTAGCGGCGCACCTTCAAAAATGCTTAAAAAAAAAATACAATATATATATATATATATATATATATATATATATATATATACGGGGAGAGAGAGAGTGAAATTCATGTTATAACAAAAAAACCAAATTATGATTAAAACGTATTATTTTTTTATTCCCCAGCCATTCTTTTTGTATTTATTTAATTACTCCGACTTTTACCTGCTGGTACGCCGTCCGGTGTGCCCTGTGAAATGAAAGGTGGCATTCTTTATTTATTTATTCATTTATTCATTCATAACTGACAGCCTCGCGCTCCGCTCGTGCCCGGGCGGAAGAGGTGCTCCAATTCGGCTTAACTGTGACACACGCCCGCCCTCCTCCCCCGGAACTTCCATTCGGTTAAACTTAGGGGCCGCTTGGCACCGCCCGTGCCCGGGGAAGGTGCTCCTCTTCGGCTTACTGTGACGCGAGCATGCCCTCCTCCTCCGGAGCTTCCATTCAGTTAAACTTAGGGGCCGCTTGGAACCGCCCGTGCCCGGGGAAGGTGCTCCTCTTCGGCTTACTGTGACGCGAGCATGCCCTCCTCCTCCGGAGCTTCCATTCGGTTAAACTTAGGGGCCGCTTGGAACCGCCCGTGCTCGGGGAAGGTGCTCCTCTTCGGCTTACTGTGACGCGAGCATGCCCTCCTCCTCCGGAGCTTCCATTCGGTTAAACTTAGGGGCCGCTTGGCACCGCCCGTGCCCGGGGAAGGTGCTCCTCTACGGCTTAACTGCCACGCACGCCGGCCGGAGCTCTGGTACGGTCCGAACCGCGCGAAACGTCGCCACCGATCGTGTCCGGGAGAACGTGCTCTTCTTCGTCCACTCTCCTCTTCGCCCACGCTCTTCTTCGGCGCACGCCGGCCGTCTAACCGCTCCAGCGCCCCGTCGTGCCGCTCGGCGAAACTACAATGCCCCCGAATATTTTTTAGACCCGCGAAGCACTGAACCCGCGAAAGGTGAACCGCGAAGTAGCGAGGGTTCACTGTATGTATAAGACCAAGACCTACAAAAAAGTCTCTTGGAGCAATGAGCTAGGTTTTACAGGAAGTCGGCCATTTTGAATTTACTTAAAAGGGGGCGGGTCACCACAATGGACTTTGTGTAGAAATTATTATTGGGGCCCGAGCAGCGACGGCGGCGAGGTCCCTATTGTTTTTGTAGAAATTATTATTAGGGCCTGAGCAGCGACCGCTACGAGGTCCCCATTGTTTTTGTGGAAATTATTATTATTTTTATTATTATTATTATTAGGGCCCGAGCAGTGACCGCTGCGAGGTCCCTATTGTTTTTCTAGAAATTGTTATTAGGGCCCGAGCTGCGACGGCTGCGAGGTCCCTATTGTTTTTGTAGAAAATATTATTACTTTTATTATTATTAATATTATTATTATTATTATTAGGGCCTGAGCAGCGACCGCTGCGAAGTCCCTATTGTTTTTGTAGAAATTATTATTATTATTATTTTTCCGATTGTTCGATCGCATTTTTGACCCCCGAAACATGCACAAAAACTCACAAAACTTGGCAGTCTCATCGGGCATGGCGAAAAATTTGATATTTTAACGTCTAATATGAACAGGAAGTGAGTTATGAATTTTTGAAAGTCCGACTTTTGCCCTTTTTTGCATGTTTACAGGGGTCATTCTTTTGCACCCTGATCCTAAAGGCTTCATCTGATTGCCTTAAAATTCTGTCTGTAGCATCTGAAGACCTGGGACAAACATTGGGGCTAAAATTTTTTGTTTCCGAAATACTATATGACGGGGCCGGGGCTTCAAAGTTTTCACTTAAGATTTCCTTCGCCGCAATGGACAAAATGCTTAATAACTCTCCTGCACATGCTGCTAAAAATCCAAAACTTCACATGTACATAAAAAGTCTGTACCTGAAGACATCTATATGTTTATATTCAGTTATACACCTTGCGCCAATCAATATCATTTTTTACATTTTGACGTACTGCACGGTGCCCTTTTAACGAATCTGATTGAAAATTGGCTAGAAAAGACTCAAGACATTGATCTTACTCTATCCCTATTTTTGTGACTTTCCTTCGAAGGGCGTGGCTATTACGGTGCCGCAGAGTCTGATTATTCTCCGTGGCAACAAAAGTTCCTGCAAAATGATTCAGATGATCCATCTTCTCGAAATTTTTCACATTTGAGGATATTCAGGCCCTGAAGACGGCTGCCAACTTATTTTTGATCGCAGTGGTAGCGCCACCAACTGGTTAAAACAAATACAAATTATTTTTGTTGATGTTTTTCTCCGGGCAGGTTAACAAAATCTACCTTATATTTGCTCGGATGAGTGTTTAGGCCTTGAGCATGTCACAATACAAAAGTCTTTCGCCTTCTTCAGAGTGTCACATGATGGTGTCTTGTGACCCGTCTTTATCAGCTGATGTTCCATGAGGGCGTGACTTACCTGTCACAAGAATGAAGGCAAGTCACGCCCCCCGCTGTCCGTTCACTCCGCCAAGATGCTGGTCCAGGTGGTGGAGAGGATGAAGGCTCCCTTGTCTCTGTTCATGGTTTTTATGCCTCGCTTGCAGATCTCAATGGCCTCTCTGATCCAGCGCTGTTGTTTGTTCTCTTCTGTGCGGATGACCCTGCCCTTCTCCCGGTCCATGATGTGGTTTTCCCTTTTGCAGTGGTCAGTGATTGCTGATTTGTAATGTTCATGTTGTGCTTGTTCTTTTACTGCTCTGATTTTTTTCATTTTTTTGACAGGTAAGCCACACCCTCATGGAACATCAGCTCAAGACACCATCATGCGACACTCTGAAGAAGGCGAAAGACTCGCCGAAACATGTCAGGTAAAAAATTATCCTAAAACATAATTGTCTGCTTTTAATGAATCAGTCAAATATCAATAATAAGAAGACAAAATGAACCTAATACAAATAAATGAATGCTTAATAACTCCCCTGCACATGCTCCTAAAAATCCAAACCTTCACCTGTAAATAAAACGTCCCGACCTGAAGACATCTTAATGTTATTATTTTGTTATACACACAGTGCCGCCAAGTGGAATCAAAAATTTGTTTTTATTTAAATTTTCACGTACTGCACGGTGCCCTTTTGACGAATCCGACTGAAAATTAGTCAGAAAAGACTCAAGACAATGATCTTACTCTCTGCCGAATTTTGTGACGTTTTGGCAAAAGGCGTGGCTATTAAGGTGCTGAAAAGTCCGATTGTACTTTGTGGCAACAAAAGCTCCGGCAACATGACTCAGATGATCCTATCTTCTCGAAGTTGTACACATTTGAGGATACTTCAGCCCTGAAGACATCTACCAACTTATTTTACATCGTAGTAGTAGCGCCACCAACTGGTAAAAGCTAATACAAGTTATTTTCTTGGATGTTTTTCTCCGTGCAACTCAACAAGGTCGCCCTCATATATGCTCGGAGGACTGTTTCGGCCATGAGGATGTCACAATACGAAATTCATCCTTTTTCGTGAAAAGTTGTGGGAGTGGCATTGCACTGTTTGGCAATAAAACAACGCTGATTATGAGGTTCTAAATATGAACGACAACTCGTGAAACGACACACACATCAGGCAGAGCAAATTTATCAATATTTTATACGTTAGTTGTGCAGCTTTTTTGAAATGGCTCGCCATGGCCCTCGAGAAAAGTTAAAAAAAGAATAGAATAGAAATAGAAATCCCTTTATTGTCATTGTACTCAAGTGTGCAACGAGATTAGAGGGCTCCCCTCTCCAGTGCAATACAACAATAATACAGACAATATATAAATTAGATAAATAAATAAGACAGTGCAATGGAATTCAGTACTAAATAGGGCATATAGAAACACATCACAATGCTGTTTTGCAAGGTTAGGGTGGTCTCGTGTGTGTGTGAGAGTTCAGTATGGAGATGGCTCTCGGAAAGAAACTGTTTCTCAGTCTATTGGTCCTTGATTTGATGCATCTGTAGCGCCTGCCAGAGGGCAACAGGTCGAACAGGTGTGAGTTTGGGTGGGTATTGTCTTTGACGATGTTGAGAGCCCTTCTGAGGCACCGGGCGGTGTAGATGTCCGACAGCGAGGGGAGAGGGCAGCCAATAATCCTTTGCGCTGTTTTGACTGTCCTCTGGAGCCTCACTCTGTCCGCCTCAGTGCAGCCGCTGTACCAGGTGGAGACACAGTACGTCAGCAGGCTCTCGATGGACGAGTGGTAGAAGGCCAGCAGCAGCTTCCTGTCCAGGTTGAATTTCCTGAGGACTCTCAGGAAGTGCAGACGTTGGCGGACCTTCTTTACCACTGCTGTGGTGTTGTGACTCCAAGAAAGGTCATCGGAGATCTGTACTCCCAGGAACTTGAACGTGTGGACCCT
This sequence comes from Idiotropiscis lumnitzeri, assembly GCF_059441095.1. Taxonomy (NCBI): domain Eukaryota; kingdom Metazoa; phylum Chordata; class Actinopteri; order Syngnathiformes; family Syngnathidae; genus Idiotropiscis; species Idiotropiscis lumnitzeri. Next base: position 646,483 of record NW_028283581.1, on the reverse strand, counting down.
CTCCACACACACGCCTTCGATGCAGAGGGGGGGCGGCAGCGTCTTGTTCCTCCTGAAGTCGACGACAATCTCCTTTGTTTTAGCAGAGTTAAGGTGCAGTCTGTTGTCCTTGCACCAAGTTGTCAGTCTCTTTACCTCCTCTCTGTAGGCTGTCTCGTAACCTTCCGAGATCAGACCGACCACTGTCGTGTCGTCAGCAAACTTGACGATGGTGTTGTTGCCGTGGGCCGGGCTGCAGTCGTAGGTGTAGAGGGCGTACAGGAGAGGGCTCAGCACGCATCCTTGGGGGGAACCGGTGCTCAGCATGAGGGTGGAGGACGTGTAGGGGCCGAGCAACACAGTCTGGGGTCTGTTGGTCAGAAAGTCCTTAATCCAGATGCGTGTGAGGGCAGGGAGGCCGAGAGTGTCCAGTTTGGCGACGAGGATGTCTGGGATGATCGTGTTGAATCCCGAGCTGTAGTCCACAAAGAGCATCCTTGCATAGCTCCGCTGTTGTTCCAGGTGGCCCAGCACAACATGCAGAGCAGCCCTGGTTGAGTGTTTCACCTCGCTTTTTGTAAATTTTATGGAGTACAGTGAACCCTCGGTTATTGCGGTTAATGGGGACCGAGACCACCCGCGAAAACTGAAAATCCGCGAAGTAGCGGCGCACCTTCAAAAATGCTTAAAAAAAAAATACAATATATATATATATATATATATATATATATATATATATATACGGGGAGAGAGAGAGTGAAATTCATGTTATAACAAAAAAACCAAATTATGATTAAAACGTATTATTTTTTTATTCCCCAGCCATTCTTTTTGTATTTATTTAATTACTCCGACTTTTACCTGCTGGTACGCCGTCCGGTGTGCCCTGTGAAATGAAAGGTGGCATTCTTTATTTATTTATTCATTTATTCATTCATAACTGACAGCCTCGCGCTCCGCTCGTGCCCGGGCGGAAGAGGTGCTCCAATTCGGCTTAACTGTGACACACGCCCGCCCTCCTCCCCCGGAACTTCCATTCGGTTAAACTTAGGGGCCGCTTGGCACCGCCCGTGCCCGGGGAAGGTGCTCCTCTTCGGCTTACTGTGACGCGAGCATGCCCTCCTCCTCCGGAGCTTCCATTCAGTTAAACTTAGGGGCCGCTTGGAACCGCCCGTGCCCGGGGAAGGTGCTCCTCTTCGGCTTACTGTGACGCGAGCATGCCCTCCTCCTCCGGAGCTTCCATTCGGTTAACCTTAGGGGCCGCTTGGAACCGCCCGTGCCCGGGGAAGGTGCTCCTCTTCGGCTTACTGTGACGCGAGCATGCCCTCCTCCTCCGGAGCTTCCATTCGGTTAAACTTAGGGGCCGCTTGGCACCGCCCGTGCCCGGGGAAGGTGCTCCTCTACGGCTTAACTGCCACGCACGCCGGCCGGAGCTCTGGTACGGTCCGAACCGCGCGAAACGTCGCCACCGATCGTGTCCGGGAGAACGTGCTCTTCTTCGTCCACTCTCCTCTTCGCCCACGCTCTTCTTCGGCGCACGCCGGCCGTCTAACCGCTCCAGCGCCCCGTCGTGCCGCTCGGCGAAACTACAATGCCCCCGAATATTTTTTAGACCCGCGAAGCACTGAACCCGCGAAAGGTGAACCGCGAAGTAGCGAGGGTTCACTGTATGTATAAGACCAAGACCTACAAAAAAGTCTCTTGGAGCAATGAGCTAGGTTTTACAGGAAGTCGGCCATTTTGAATTTACTTAAAAGGGGGCGGGTCACCACAATGGACTTTGTGTAGAAATTATTATTGGGGCCCGAGCAGCGACGGCGGCGAGGTCCCTATTGTTTTTGTAGAAATTATTATTAGGGCCTGAGCAGCGACCGCTACGAGGTCCCCATTGTTTTTGTGGAAATTATTATTATTTTTATTATTATTATTATTAGGGCCCGAGCAGTGACCGCTGCGAGGTCCCTATTGTTTTTCTAGAAATTGTTATTAGGGCCCGAGCTGCGACGGCTGCGAGGTCCCTATTGTTTTTGTAGAAAATATTATTACTTTTATTATTATTAATATTATTATTATTATTATTAGGGCCTGAGCAGCGACCGCTGCGAAGTCCCTATTGTTTTTGTAGAAATTATTATTATTATTATTATTTTTCCGATTGTTCGATCGCATTTTTGACCCCCGAAACATGCACAAAAACTCACCAAACTTGGCAGTCTCATCGGGCATGGCGAAAAATTTGATATTTTAACGTCTAATATGAACAGGAAGTGAGTTATGAATTTTTGAAAGTCCGACTTTTGCCCTTTTTTGCATGTTTACAGGGGTCATTCTTTTGCACCCTGATCCTCAAGGCTTCATCTGATTGCCTTAAAATTCTGTCTGTAGCATCTGAAGACCTGGGACAAACACTGGGGCTAAAATTTTTTGTTTCCGAAATACTATATGACGGGGGCGGGGCTTCAAAGTTTTCACTTAAGATTTCCTTCGCCGCAATGGACAAAATGCTTAATAACTCTCCTGCACATGCTGCTAAAAATCCAAAACTTCACATGTACATAAAAAGTCTGTACCTGAAGACATCTATATGTTTATATTCAGTTATACACCTTGCGCCAATCAATATCATTTTTTACATTTTGACGTACTGCACGGTGCCCTTTTAACGAATCTGATTGAAAATTGGCTAGAAAAGACTCAAGACATTGATCTTACTCTATCCCTATTTTTGTGACTTTCCTTCGAAGGGCGTGGCTATTACGGTGCCGCAGAGTCTGATTATTCTCCGTGGCAACAAAAGTTCCTGCAAAATGATTCAGATGATCCATCTTCTCGAAATTTTTCACATTTGAGGATATTCAGGCCCTGAAGACGGCTGCCAACTTATTTTTGATCGCAGTGGTAGCGCCACCAACTGGTTAAAACAAATACAAATTATTTTCGTTGATGTTTTTCTCCGGGCAGGTGAACAAAATCTACCTTATATTTGCTCGGATGAGTGTTTAGGCCTTGAGCATGTCACAATACGAAAGTCTTTCGCCTTCTTCAGAGTGTCACATGATGCTGTCTTGTGACCCGTCTTTATCAGCTGATGTTCCATGAGGGCGTGACTTACCTGTCACAAGAATGAAGGCAAGTCACGCCCCCCGCTGTCCGTTCACTCCGCCAAGATGCTGGTCCAGGTGGTAGAGAGGATGAAGGCTCCCTTGTCTCTGTTCATGGTTTTTATGCCTCGCTTGCAGATCTCAATGGCCTCTCTGATCCAGCGCTGTTGTTTGTTCTCTTCTGTGCGGATGACCCTGCCCTTCTCCCGGTCCATGATGTGGTTTTCCCTTTTGCAGTGGTCAGTGATTGCTGATTTGTAATGTTCATGTTGTGCTTGTTCTTTTACTGCTCTGATTTTTTTCATTTTTTTGACAGGTAAGTCACACCCTCATGGAACATCAGCTGATAAAGACGGGTCTCAAGACACCATCATGCGACACTCTGAAGAAGGCGAAAGACTCGCCGAAACATGTCAGGTAAAAAATTAACCTAAAACATAATTGTCTGCTTTTAATGAATCAGTCAAATATCAATAATAAGAAGACAAAATGAACCTAATACAAATAAATGAATGCTTAATAACTCCCCTGCACATGCTCCTAAAAATCCAAACCTTCACCTGTAAATAAAACGTCCCGACCTGAAGACATCTTAATGTTATTATTTTGTTATACACACAGTGCCGCCAAGTGGAATCAAAAATTTTTTTTTATTTTAATTTTCACGTACTGCACGGTGCCCTTTTGACGAATCCGACTGAAAATTAGTCAGAAAAGACTCAAGACAATGATCTTACTCTCTGCCGAATTTTGTGACGTTTTGGCAAAAGGCGTGGCTATTAAGGTGCTGAAAAGTCCGATTGTACTCTGTGGCAACAAAAGCTCCGGCAACATGACTCAGATGATCCTATCTTCTCGAAGTTGTACACTTTTGAGGATACTTCAGCCCTGAAGACATCTACCAACTTATTTTACATCGTAGTAGTAGCGCCACCAACTGGTAAAAGCTAATACAAGTTATTTTCTTGGATGTTTTTCTCCGTGCAACTCAACAAGGTCGCCCTCATATATGCTCGGATGACTGTTTCGGCCATGAGGATGTCACAATACGAAATTAGTCCTTTTTCGTGAAAAGTTGTGGGAGTGGCATTGCACTGTTCGGCAATAAAACAACGCTGATTATGAGGTTCTAAATATGAACGACAACTCGTGAAACTTTACACACACATCAGGCCGAGCAAATTTATCAATATTTTATACGTTAGTTGTGCAGCTTTTTTGAAATGGCTCGCCATGGCCCTCGAGAAATGTTAAAAAAAAGCAGCTCTGGTTGAGTGTTTCACCTCGCTTTTTGTAAATTTTATGGAGTACAGTGAACCCTCGGTTATCGCGGTTAATGGGGACCGAGACCACCCGCGAAAACTGAAAATCCGCGAAGTAGCGGCGCACCTTCAAAAATGCTTAAAAAAAATATACAATATATATAATAAATATATATATATATATATATATATATATATATATATATATATATATATATATATATATATATATATATATATATACGGGGAGAGAGAGAGTGAAATTCATTTTATAACAAAAAAACCAAATTATTATTAAAACGTATTATTTTTTTATTCCCCAGCCATTCTTTTTGTATTTATTTAATTACTCCGACTTTTACCTGCTGGTACGCCGTCCGGTGTGCCCTGTGAAATGAAAGGTGGCATTCTTTATTTATTTATTCATTTATTCATTCATAACTGACAGCCTCGCGCTCCGCTCGTGCCCGGGCGGAAGAGGTGCTCCAATTCGGCTTAACTGTGACACACGCCCGCCCTCCTCCCCCGGAACTTCCATTCGGTTAAACTTAGGGGCCGCTTGGCACCGCCCGTGCCCGGGGAAGGTGCTCCTCTTCGGCTTACTGTGACGCGAGCATGCCCTCCTCCTCCGGAGCTTCCATTCAGTTAAACTTAGGGGCCGCTTGGAACCGCCCGTGCCCGGGGAAGGTGCTCCTCTTCGGCTTACTGTGACGCGAGCATGCCCTCCTCCTCCGGAGCTTCCATTCGGTTAAACTTAGGGGCCGCTTGGCACCGCCCGTGCCCGGGGAAGGTGCTCCTCTACGGCTTAACTGCCACGCACGCCGGCCGGAGCTCTGGTACGGTCCGAACCGCGCGAAACGTCGCCACCGATCGTGTCCGGGAGAACGTGCTCTTCTTCGTCCACTCTCCTCTTCGCCCACGCTCTTCTTCGGCGCACGCCGGCCGTCTAACCGCTCCAGCGCCCCGTCGTGCCGCTCGGCGAAACTACAATGCCCCCGAATATTTTTTAGACCCGCGAAGCACTGAACCCGCGAAAGGTGAACCGCGAAGTAGCGAGGGTTCACTGTATGTATAAGACCAAGACCTACAAAAAAGTCTCTTGGAGCAATGAGCTAGGTTTTACAGGAAGTCGGCCATTTTGAATTTACTTAAAAGGGGGCGAGTCACCACAATGGACTTTGTGTAGAAATTATTATTGGGGCCCGAGCAGCGACGGCGGCGAGGTCCCTATTGTTTTTGTAGAAATTATTATTAGGGCCTGAGCAGCGACCGCTACGAGGTCCCCATTGTTTTTGTGGAAATTATTATTATTTTTATTATTATTATTATTAGGGCCCGAGCAGTGACCGCTGCGAGGTCCCTATTGTTTTTCTAGAAATTGTTATTAGGGCCCGAGCTGCGACGGCTGCGAGGTCCCTATTGTTTTTGTAGAAAATATTATTACTTTTATTATTATTAATATTATTATTATTATTATTAGGGCCTGAGCAGCGACCGCTGCGAAGTCCCTATTGTTTTTGTAGAAATTATTATTATTATTATTTTTCCGATTGTTCGATCGCATTTTTGACCCCCGAAACATGCACAAAAACTCACCAAACTTGGCAGTCTCATCGGGCATGGCGAAAAATTTGATATTTTAACGTCTAATATGAACAGGAAGTGAGTTATGAATTTTTGAAAGTCCGACTTTTGCCCTTTTTTGCATGTTTACAGGGGTCATTCTTTTGCACCCTGATCCTCAAGGCTTCATCTGATTGCCTTAAAATTCTGTCTGTAGCATCTGAAGACCTGGGACAAACACTGGGGCTAAAATTTTTTGTTTCCGAAATACTATATGACGGGGGCGGGGCTTCAAAGTTTTCACTTAAGATTTCCTTCGCCGCAATGGACAAAATGCTTAATAACTCTCCTGCACATGCTGCTAAAAATCCAAAACTTCACATGTACATAAAAAGTCTGTACCTGAAGACATCTATATGTTTATATTCAGTTATACACCTTGCGCCAATCAATATCATTTTTTACATTTTGACGTACTGCACGGTGCCCTTTTAACGAATCTGATTGAAAATTGGCTAGAAAAGACTCAAGACATTGATCTTACTCTATCCCTATTTTTGTGACTTTCCTTCGAAGGGCGTGGCTATTACGGTGCCGCAGAGTCTGATTATTCTCCGTGGCAACAAAAGTTCCTGCAAAATGATTCAGATGATCCATCTTCTCGAAATTTTTCACATTTGAGGATATTCAGGCCCTGAAGACGGCTGCCAACTTATTTTTGATCGCAGTGGTAGCGCCACCAACTGGTTAAAACAAATACAAATTATTTTCGTTGATGTTTTTCTCCGGGCAGGTGAACAAAATCTACCTTATATTTGCTCGGATGAGTGTTTAGGCCTTGAGCATGTCACAATACGAAAGTCTTTCGCCTTCTTCAGAGTGTCACATGATGCTGTCTTGTGACCCGTCTTTATCAGCTGATGTTCCATGAGGGCGTGACTTACCTGTCACAAGAATGAAGGCAAGTCACGCCCCCCGCTGTCCGTTCACTCCGCCAAGATGCTGGTCCAGGTGGTAGAGAGGATGAAGGCTCCCTTGTCTCTGTTCATGGTTTTTATGCCTCGCTTGCAGATCTCAATGGCCTCTCTGATCCAGCGCTGTTGTTTGTTCTCTTCTGTGCGGATGACCCTGCCCTTCTCCCGGTCCATGATGTGGTTTTCCCTTTTGCAGTGGTCAGTGATTGCTGATTTGTAATGTTCATGTTGTGCTTGTTCTTTTACTGCTCTGATTTTTTTCATTTTTTTGACAGGTAAGCCACACCCTCATGGAACATCAGCTCAAGACACCATCATGCGACACTCTGAAGAAGGCGAAAGACTCGCCGAAACATGTCAGGTAAAAAATTATCCTAAAACATAATTGTCTGCTTTTAATGAATCAGTCAAATATCAATAATAAGAAGACAAAATGAACCTAATACAAATAAATGAATGCTTAATAACTCCCCTGCACATGCTCCTAAAAATCCAAACCTTCACCTGTAAATAAAACGTCCCGACCTGAAGACATCTTAATGTTATTATTTTGTTATACACACAGTGCCGCCAAGTGGAATCAAAAATTTGTTTTTATTTAAATTTTCACGTACTGCACGGTGCCCTTTTGACGAATCCGACTGAAAATTAGTCAGAAAAGACTCAAGACAATGATCTTACTCTCTGCCGAATTTTGTGACGTTTTGGCAAAAGGCGTGGCTATTAAGGTGCTGAAAAGTCCGATTGTACTTTGTGGCAACAAAAGCTCCGGCAACATGACTCAGATGATCCTATCTTCTCGAAGTTGTACACATTTGAGGATACTTCAGCCCTGAAGACATCTACCAACTTATTTTACATCGTAGTAGTAGCGCCACCAACTGGTAAAAGCTAATACAAGTTATTTTCTTGGATGTTTTTCTCCGTGCAACTCAACAAGGTTGCCCTCATATATGCTCGGATGACTGTTTCGGCCATGAGGATGTCACAATACGAAATTCGTGATTTTTCGTGAAAAGTTGTGGGAGTGGCATTGCACTGTTCGGCAATAAAACAAAGCTGATTATGAGGTTCTAAATATGAACGACAACTCGTAAAACTTTACACACACATCAGGCCGAGCAAATTTATCAATATTTTATAAGTTAGTTGTGCAGCTTTTTTGAAATGGCTCGCCATGGCCCTCGAGAAATGTTAAAAAAAAGCAGCTCTGGTTGAGTGTTTCACCTCGCTTTTTGTAAATTTTATGGAGTACAGTGAACCCTCGGTTATCGCGATTAATGGGGACCGAGACCACCCACGAAAACTGAAAATCCGCGAAGTAGCGGCGCACCTTCAAAAATGCAAAAAAAAAATATACAATATATATAATAAATATATAAATATATATATATATATATATATATATATATATATATATATATATATATATATATATATATATATATATATACGGGGGGAGAGAGAGTGAAATTCATTTTATAACAAAAAAAACAAATTATTATTAAAACGTATTATTTTTTTATTCCCCAGCCATTCTTTTTGTATTTATTTAATTACTCCGACTTTTACCTGCTGGTACGCCGTCCGGTGTGCCCTGTGAAATGAAAGGTGGCATTCTTTATTTATTTATTCATTTATTCATTCATAACTGACAGCCTCGCGCTCCGCTCGTGCCCGGGCGGAAGAGGTGCTCCAATTCGGCTTAACTGTGACACACGCCCGCCCTCCTCCCCCGGAACTTCCATTCGGTTAAACTTAGGGGCCGCTTGGCACCGCCCGTGCCCGGGGAAGGTGCTCCTCTTCGGCTTACTGTGACGCGAGCATGCCCTCCTCCTCCGGAGCTTCCATTCAGTTAAACTTAGGGGCCGCTTGGAACCGCCCGTGCCCGGGGAAGGTGCTCCTCTTCGGCTTACTGTGACGCGAGCATGCCCTCCTCCTCCGGAGCTTCCATTCGGTTAAACTTAGGGGCCGCTTGGCACCGCCCGTGCCCGGGGAAGGTGCTCCTCTACGGCTTAACTGCCACGCACGCCGGCCGGAGCTCTGGTACGGTCCGAACCGCGCGAAACGTCGCCACCGATCGTGTCCGGGAGAACGTGCTCTTCTTCGTCCACTCTCCTCTTCGCCCACGCTCTTCTTCGGCGCACGCCGGCCGTCTAACCGCTCCAGCGCCCCGTCGTGCCGCTCGGCGAAACTACAATGCCCCCGAATATTTTTTAGACCCGCGAAGCACTGAACCCGCGAAAGGTGAACCGCGAAGTAGCGAGGGTTCACTGTATGTATAAGACCAAGACCTACAAAAAAGTCTCTTGGAGCAATGAGCTAGGTTTTACAGGAAGTCGGCCATTTTGAATTTACTTAAAAGGGGGCGAGTCACCACAATGGACTCTGTGTAGAAATTATTATTGGGGCCCGAGCAGCGACGGCGGCGAGGTCCCTATTGTTTTTGTAGAAATTATTATTAGGGCCTGAGCAGCGACCGCTACGAGGTCCCCATTGTTTTTGTGGAAATTATTATTATTTTTATTATTATTATTATTAGGGCCCGAGCAGTGACCGCTGCGAGGTCCCTATTGTTTTTCTAGAAATTGTTATTAGGGCCCGAGCTGCGACGGCTGCGAGGTCCCTATTGTTTTTGTAGAAAATATTATTACTTTTATTATTATTAATATTATTATTATTATTATTAGGGCCTGAGCAGCGACCGCTGCGAAGTCCCTATTGTTTTTGTAGAAATTATTATTATTATTATTTTTCCGATTGTTCGATCGCATTTTTGACCCCCGAAACATGCACAAAAACTCACCAAACTTGGCAGTCTCATCGGGCATGGCGAAAAATTTGATATTTTAACGTCTAATATGAACAGGAAGTGAGTTATGAATTTTTGAAAGTCCGACTTTTGCCCTTTTTTGCATGTTTACAGGGGTCATTCTTTTGCACCCTGATCCTCAAGGCTTCATCTGATTGCCTTAAAATTCTGTCTGTAGCATCTGAAGACCTGGGACAAACACTGGGGCTAAAATTTTTTGTTTCCGAAATACTATATGACGGGGGCGGGGCTTCAAAGTTTTCACTTAAGATTTCCTTCGCCGCAATGGACAAAATGCTTAATAACTCTCCTGCACATGCTGCTAAAAATCCAAAACTTCACATGTACATAAAAAGTCTGTACCTGAAGACATCTATATGTTTATATTCAGTTATACACCTTGCGCCAATCAATATCATTTTTTACATTTTGACGTACTGCACGGTGCCCTTTTAACGAATCTGATTGAAAATTGGCTAGAAAAGACTCAAGACATTGATCTTACTCTATCCCTATTTTTGTGACTTTCCTTCGAAGGGCGTGGCTATTACGGTGCCGCAGAGTCTGATTATTCTCCGTGGCAACAAAAGTTCCTGCAAAATGATTCAGATGATCCATCTTCTCGAAATTTTTCACATTTGAGGATATTCAGGCCCTGAAGACGGCTGCCAACTTATTTTTGATCGCAGTGGTAGCGCCACCAACTGGTTAAAACAAATACAAATTATTTTCGTTGATGTTTTTCTCCGGGCAGGTGAACAAAATCTACCTTATATTTGCTCGGATGAGTGTTTAGGCCTTGAGCATGTCACAATACGAAAGTCTTTCGCCTTCTTCAGAGTGTCACATGATGCTGTCTTGTGACCCGTCTTTATCAGCTGATGTTCCATGAGGGCGTGACTTACCTGTCACAAGAATGAAGGCAAGTCACGCCCCCCGCTGTCCGTTCACTCCGCCAAGATGCTGGTCCAGGTGGTAGAGAGGATGAAGGCTCCCTTGTCTCTGTTCATGGTTTTTATGCCTCGCTTGCAGATCTCAATGGCCTCTCTGATCCAGCGCTGTTGTTTGTTCTCTTCTGTGCGGATGACCCTGCCCTTCTCCCGGTCCATGATGTGGTTTTCCCTTTTGCAGTGGTCAGTGATTGCTGATTTGTAATGTTCATGTTGTGCTTGTTCTTTTACTGCTCTGATTTTTTTCATTTTTTTGACAGGTAAGTCACACCCTCATGGAACATCAGCTCAAGACACCATCATGCGACACTCTGAAGAAGGCGAAAGACTCGCCGAAACATGTCAGGTAAAAAATTAACCTAAAACATAATTGTCTGCTTTTAATGAATCAGTCAAATATCAATAATAAGAAGACAAAATGAACCTAATACAAATAAATGAATGCTTAATAACTCCCCTGCACATGCTCCTAAAAATCCAAACCTTCACCTGTAAATAAAACGTCCCGACCTGAAGACATCTTAATGTTATTATTTTGTTATACACACAGTGCCGCCAAGTGGAATCAAAAATTTGTTTTTATTTTAATTTTCACGTACTGCACGGTGCCCTTTGGACGAATCCGACTGAAAATTAGTCAGAAAAGACTCAAGACAATGATCTTACTCTCTGCCGAATTTTGTGACGTTTTGGCAAAAGGCGTGGCTATTAAGGTGCTGAAAAGTCCGATTGTACTTTGTGGCAACAAAAGCTCCGGCAACATGACTCAGATGATCCTATCTTCTCGAAGTTGTACACATTTGAGGATACTTCAGCCCTGAAGACATCTACCAACTTATTTTACATCGTAGTAGTAGCGCCACCAACTGGTAAAAGCTAATACAAGTTATTTTCTTGGATGTTTTTCTCCGTGCAACTCAACAAGGTCGCCCTCATATATGCTCGGATGACTGTTTCGGCCATGAGGATGTCACAATACGAAATTCGTGATTTTTCGTGAAAAGTTGTGGGAGTGGCATTGCACTGTTCGGCAATAAAACAAAGCTGATTATGAGGTTCTAAATATGAACGACAACTCGTAAAACTTTTGTCAGGTTTAAAAGGTCCTGACGCCTTCATTAGACTGAATTAAATGCAGAGAACCAGAGGAATAACCAGGGAAGGTTTTGTCTTTTCTCCATCGCGATGGGAGGAGAAGCCAGGAAGTGAAGTAGACGTCTTGCCAGTTCACTCTCCCGCACTCTCACTGGCTTCTTCGCCCATCCCTCTGGACTTTATTCAAAGAAAAACGAAACCTATGGAAAGTGAAACTTAAAACAAGCGTGTGGGTGTGCGCATGTGTGCTGAAGCAATGATGTGCGTGTCTGTGAGTGTGTGTGTAATTATCATTGATACAAATAGTGTATAAAAAACATGATTAAAAATACACAAACTATTTACATACTCTCACATTTCCCCCCTGTTTGTCGGATTTAAATCATGTCCATACGGCTTTAAGATGAGTCATCAGGGAATAAAACATATAAAAATACATTTCAATGTGCCTAGTGAAAAATAACAAAACTGTCTCCACGCAGAGCTTGTCTCTGGGGGACTCGATGCAGGCCCCTTGCCTTGCTGTAGGAGGAGACAGCCGTCTTTACCTCCCGGATCTTCGTGTGTGGGGCTTGGGCGACAAGTCCATATTCATTTTACGTTTCAGTGTCCAGTTCGAGTTCGTCATTGTCCAGTTCGAGTTTGTCATACTCAACATCAATCAGATTGTAATGTTACTTTTGGGCAACAAACATGCAATTAATCATCATTTTTGTCATAAAAATAATGCAACAAAAACAGACTACACATAACAAAAAATGAAAACCATAATTATCCCGATATATATTGTGTCTTTCAAATTCTTCATCGTGGTCATAACATCAATAATTGTTTCATTTTTAAAACTTTAAATGCAATTATGTTCTTCAATCAAGGTTCAAATTTCTTTATGTACGTCATTAATTTCCAAACCATATCTAATCTTTTTATTCTGTGGCTTCAACATTCGTATCTGTGGCTGGTGGTGTGGTTCTGATGTGCGTGTGGTCCGAGATTGTGACTCGGGGAGGGATTCGCGTTGCTAGGCCTTTAGCTGGAAACCGGTGAAGCTTGTACTGCAACTGGTGGATCCAGCTGCCACGCCCCGCGACCTTTGCAGCGTCGGGGTCACCGCCATCATGTGGCGAGGGCCATCTCAGCATTCACTTCCCCCCAACGGAGTCGTTTCAACACCTTGAAGAAGAGTTGGTCTTCCACACGGACGTGAATTCTCTGTGAATCAGAAAAACACTTGACCAGTATTTGCGTCTTTTGCATCTTTTTCGGTCAAACATGTTTTTTGTTGGTGGTTCTGATGAACCTGAGAGTCTATAGGGGATAGTGTCCTTCCTTCGGCTGGCATTGTCCTCATTGCTGTGATTGAAACACAGTCTGGCCATTGTCTCCTTTTTTTTTTTTTTTTTTCATTAGTGCGTTCCACAAGTCCTGCAGACTGTATGCACAGTGACGCTTTGAGTCCATTTTTAACAACTGTCCCACTTGTTACAACATCATTCACAAAATGCATCATTTTCACTTCAAATCACTTCTTGAAATTCCAAATGTCAGGATAATTTGATTACACAACACTTTTCCCAATCGTTTTTAGCATCAGCATGTGTTGTTGGAAACAGCTTGATCCATTTTGAAAACATTTCAATCATAGTCAAACAATATTGCAACCCAAACAAATAACAGTGTCCAAAAAAATTTTTTTTTCTTTTTTTGTTGAAAAGTCTGTATGTGGGAACAATTTCATATCATACTTCCCCCTGTTGACACACGACTATCTGCTCGTGTGTCACTCAATGTTTGCATCATTGTCCACCCAATATGCATGTTCAATTAGTGGTGCCTTTTTCCCTGGCCTGAGATCAACTTGTCAAGTTGATTTACTGTGTGTGTGTGTGTGTGGGGGGGGGGGTGTGGGGAGTGTGTGGGTGTGTGTGTGTGTGTGTGTGTGTGCTTTCATGAAACCTCTTGTGCTATGTTGACTCTGAGGTTATGGCTTGGCTCCAGCCTTTATTCAATCGTAATCGTGTCATTTTCTGTTCAGAAAATTTTTTTATTTACAAATACTTACTTAGACGTGCTTTATGCGCAACTTTTCTTTTATCTTTTGTGATTTTTAAAGCACTCGTTCGCCCAAAATCAACAGAACACAAGAACATTTTATCTTGACTGTGAGTTCACATTGTAACCATACAGCTCATACAAGATGGGAAACTCCAAATTTTAATTAGCTCACAACCGCCTACGCTCTTCCTGCTTATCCTAACAATTTCTCTCTTTTACAAGTTATCTGTTGGTATCGCACTACTAATACTCCCATCGCATAAAAGTCAGCGTGATTTCTTCCTACAACCTTGGTTCTCAGACACTTTCTTATCAGTCTGGAAGGTGCACCTGGTCTTCAAGTCCTACACGTCTTAACTCCTCCAGTCGGGAGGAAAATATGTCAAAAAGTCAAGTCATGGGTTTGGTGAAAATTTGGACGGCTCCACAGTCGTGTGGCGCCTTCTAAATGGTGCGTGGAAAAAGAATGGCGCTGGGCTTAAATGCATCGCACCTTATTAATGTAATGTTACAATTAAATCGCCGTGCAATGTGAATGTCGTGTGATGGAATGTCATTTTTTCATTCCTTAAAGCAGCAGTGAAAGCTCTTGATCACACTCTTAAGTGGTTCTCTGCCACGAAATCCAAATTGTTGTGACTAATATGCAAATGGATTCACTTTCCTGTGTTTCTGCAGCAACACAAGTCCATGAAGCCATTTTTTGCAGTCACTGTTTGCCCAAATGGCTTATAATAATAATTTGGTAGTGCATTAAGATGCTTTGTAAATACAATCTTGCAGTGTATCTCCACAAGTTCCAACATACACAACCCATTTTATGGCCATGATACTATTGTTTTAAACTCACCCTAAACCTGTTGGGCTCTTTCTCTGCCGCATAAATTACAGCCCTGAGAGACTTTGGGCTCCAACTTTATCTATGAAAGGTCAGGGACTTAATGGAGGTCATGAAAGTGCCAAGGAAGGTGTTTACACAACAGTGGTCTGGCAAAGATTTATTACTATTTTTCTTCCCGCTTATCACTGACAATGCGTCCTTTTAAAGTTTTGACTCTTGTTTAAATTCGCCCTTGCTTATTGATTCTGATATTAAAGTCCAATTGTCAGTGTATCACGGCCTAATAAGCAAAACGCATGTTGATGTAGAAGTCCTTCTACACACACTTTTTATGTTAGTTTTTTTCTTTCGCCATGTGATCTTCTGTTGCTTCTCTCTTCGTCCTGAAAAGTTATTGTTTATCACAAGACTCTCTGCTTCCTTCTTTTTTTAAAATGTTTTCTCTTTTCCTTCCTTCTGCTCAACACGTTCAAGCTTTTTGTGCATAATTTAGAATCTTCTTTTCCATTTTACAAGTTGGCCAATTTAAATTAGGTTGTTTTATTTGAAAAGCCTGTAATTCTCTTTTTCCTTTTTCACATAATCACAAATTTCTTATCACAAAATGAACATGTTAATTCTACTTCAAAGTGGACAAGTACACATCAATGTTATTTGCAATTTCTAATTACTTCTCTGCTTTAATGAAAATTATAGCCCTTGCCAAATTTTTCCTGTATCATTTATATTTCTGCATTTCATTGCATCTCTGGCCTACTTTAATATAAACATCATCAACTGGAATATGAAATCTAAAATATTTATTTCTTCAATTCACCAAAAAGCAAAATCTAATTTCTATCCTCCTCCTCACAGGAGCCTCTCCACAGTCTGCTCCTAATTTCCAAATTCACTGTAGTTTTTCCACAACCACTCAAACCTACCAATGTCTCGAATCAAAATTTAAAAAATCAAGAAACACCTATGTTTTTGCAAAAATTCCTCATGTTCACTTTCAGAAGCTTCATCCAATTGTTAAAACATCATAACACCTACTTCTCCCTTTCTGAAGGAGACGCAAGTATACAATTAAGTAAAAACCATCATCAAAATGATATATCTTGTCTATTGAATCATGTAAATATAAATTATCTCATCACTAAACTTTTTCTGTAAATTAATCACATCCCCACAACTTGGGCTCTCATTATTCTGTAAAAATAAAACTAATTTCAATTCATGCAACCAACTCAGTGGCCTTCTGGGTCCCTCAACCACACAGGTTCTAATTCTGTTACTCTATTAATTTTTCCACTTGCAAATCTGACTATGGCACCTTTCTCACTTGCCCTATCATTTGAAATTGATTTATTATAAGCAATCCTATCTGCACCAATGTCACATAAAAAGGGTAATTGGTGTCCCATTACCAATACGGTTATTTCAGCTCAATCATTTAATCAAAAGCCAATATCTTTTGTAAATTTAGGAAAACCTCTTCATTTAAAAACTCATCTGTTCTTTAATCTTTCTATCTTAGTCATGCTGAAGGCTGCTTCTTCTCAAGGCAATTTCTTGCTATCTGGCCTTCTTTTAGTGTGGTCTTCCTGTGTGGTTGACGGCAGTTTCTGGCAAAGTGTCCTGATCTGCCACAACTGTAAAAAATATCATCTCCGGTGGGAAGGCGTCCTTGTCTCAGCCTCTTCCACCTTGATAAAAGACTTTCTGACCTTTATTCTGATAAAAAGTGTCTATAGACCTCTGTTTCTTTTTATTTTCTATCTTCTCAGCATGGAGGGCGTGATTTACATACTCCTCCAGGGTACCTGTTGGCAGGCAAATGTAATGTTTATTTACCCACTTATGAATTTCCTCTCTTGATCCTGCATGTAAAGCATTCTTCAACTGCTGTTGAAATGCCCCATCCACATCACCATCTTCCTGCAGCCCGCTGTGGTTTTGAAACACAGCTGTCATTCTCACTTTGTATTGCCCAAATGTCTCATCTTTTCTGTTTCTTGTCACCCTCTTCTCTTTTTAAGGCTACCCTCATCCAATATTCTGTTTCCTCAAAGCCATTTTTCTTCATCTTTTTGTGGTCTTTCTTTGTCTTTGCTATGATTGATTTCTGCAATGCGGCTATTTTTCGTGTTTTTAACTGACCATTAAAACCATGTTCAGCTTTCCATGAGTCTAAATACTGAATTTTATCAAGATCCTGTTTTTTTTATGAACTTCCTTATCTTCACTCATCTTTTTAAACCAGCCTAGTCGTCTGGGTTCAATTTCTTTATTTTTCAGAAAACGCACATCAGGCTATTTCTCTCTTTTCTTTTAAGCCTATCCCGTTGTATAAGTTATTTTATTTAATTTCAAATTTAAATGAATTTATCTCCTCAAATCATCTTCTTTATTAATTTCTTTTGTAAATTTGGGAATTATTTTTCTCAATAAGATCTCGTCACTCATAAGTAGCCTTTTGTTGGTTACTAATCCTTGATTCCATTTTATCTCTACTTCATCAATCCTTTTAGCATAATTCCAACCACTTTGATCACTCTCCCTGACATTTAGACACACAGACAGACACTCAGACAGACACACAGACATATACACGGGCCCACAAAACGACACACACAGTTCTCAACACTGAACAACTTCAAACAAGAATAACATGTTAGTAATAACAGCAACACAATCCATCTTTATCTTTTGCCCATAATAAGTCCTTTAATTCAACTAATATCGCTCATAATTATGTGTGTGCAGCCCTATAGGGCCAATGCAGCCTCTGCCACAAATGCACACTGCCACTTATACACGCAACACATTGAGGTGAGCGCTTTTTTGGTTTATCTATCTTTTATTGGGGTTTTTTGTCTTATCGATGCAGTTCTGTCTGATCTAGTTCTCATTCTATGTGGCGTTACCTGATAATGTGGGTGGTGGGGGGGTAATTCAGGATGCAGGGGGCAGTTGCAACCCCGCCCCTTCTTTACCTTCTTCAACAACCCTCTCTGTCATCCTCAAATACTATTTCTGTTTATAACCCTTATTGCATTATACGGGATAAAATACCAAATGGTATTTGTAATCCCCAATCACACCATTCACTCACTTTGCATACAGCAAAATGATCATTCCACATCTGGTGTTGTGTGTGCGGGTTTTTTTTTTTTTTTTTTTTTTCTTCAGCTTCTCTGCAAATTCTTCTCTTTTGCTGTTGTCTGGTCAGCTACTTCTCCAAACCCACACACACACACACACACGCACGCACGCACGCCCCCTCACGCACGCAAACCCCCACCTTTTTTTTTTCTTCTCTTTGTCCTCATACACACACACACAGCTGCGCAGCTACAAACAATATTCAAATAAAAATAATAAAAACCACCAAAAATAATGCCTTATTATTCCCTAAATTTCAATGTGAAATTGTGAGTAGACCTCTAAGTCGTCGATAATTTCTATTTATCGACACCGAGGAACTTTTAATAGACTCTACCGTGCTGTCGGTTTGAACGAGTTACGACCTAATTTCTTCTTTTTGTAACTCCCTAAACAACACGATCCGGTTTAGACGTACCGCAGGACGTTCTTTTTTACCACCGCGTTATCTGTAAGGGAGACCCAGTCTCCCGAGAAACCCAGTTTCTCAATGAGTTACGGCCTAATACTATTTGTAACTCCTTGAATAACGCGATCCGGTTTTTTTCTTTTCTTCTTTTTTTTTATCAGACGGACCGCAGAACCGTCAATCAACGCAACCGTGCTTTCCGTAAGGGAGACCCAGTCTCCCGAGAAACCCAGTTTCTCAATGAGTTATGGCCTAATTATTTTTCTATAACTCCTTAGACGAGCACGATCCAGTTTCTTTTCTTTTCGACCGAACTACTGCAAAACGGCCGGCGCGCTCTTCCTTACTCACATAAATCACCCCTTACGAATTGTGTTAATATTTTAAATTTTAAAATGGTGGCACAAAATAATTTGAAAAACAATACCTGGCTTCCTCCGGATCCGCCTGGTCCGACAGGGAACCGACATCCGGGCGGACGGCCGCGCCGCAGATCAGGGACCCGCTTTCAAATGGTGAAGCGCTGACGTCAGATTCGTTGGCCCCCGAAATATCCAGCGACGTCCGCCCGTCCGGGTGTGGCTCCCGGGTTGACCGGCACCAATAAATGTCAGGTTTAAAAGGTCCTGACGCCTTCATTAGACTGAATTAAATGCAGAGAACCAGAGGAATAACCAGGGAAGGTTTTGTCTTTTCTCCATCGCGATGGGAGGAGAAGCCAGGAAGTGAAGTAGACGTCTTGCCAGTTCACTCTCCCGCACTCTCACTGGCTTCTTCGCCCATCCCTCTGGACTTTATTCAAAGAAAAACGAAACCTATGGAAAGTGAAACTTAAAACAAGCGTGTGGGTGTGCGCATGTGTGCTGAAGCAATGATGTGCGTGTCTGTGAGTGTGTGTGTAATTATCATTGATACAAATAGTGTATAAAAAACATGATTAAAAATACACAAACTATTTACATACTCTCACAACTTTACACACACATCAGGCCGAGCAAATTTATCAATATTTTATAAGTTAGTTGTGCAGCTTTTTTGAAATGGCTCGCCATGGCCCTCGAGAAATGTTTAAAAAAAGCAGCTCTGGTTGAGTGTTTCACCTCGCTTTTTGTAAATTTTATGGAGTACAGTGAACCCTCGGTTATCGCGGTTAATGGGGACCGAGACCACCCGCGAAAACTGAAAATCCGCGAAGTAGCGGCGCACCTTCAAAAATGCTTAAAAAAAATATACAATATATATAATAAATATATATATATATATATATATATATATATATATATATATATATATATACGGGGAGAGAGAGAGTGAAATTCATGTTATAACAAAAAAACCAAATTATTATTAAAACGTATTATTTTTTTATTCCCCAGCCATTCTTTTAGTATTTATTTAATTACTCCGACTTTTACCTGCTGGTACGCCGTCCGGTGTGCCCTGTGAAATGAAAGGTGGCATTCTTTATTTATTTATTCATTTATTCATTCATAACTGACAGCCTCGCGCTCCGCTCGTGCCCGGGCGGAAGAGGTGCTCCAATTCGGCTTAACTGTGACACACGCCCGCCCTCCTCCCCCGGAACTTCCATTCGGTTAAACTTAGGGGCCGCTTGGCACCGCCCGTGCCCGGGGAAGGTGCTCCTCTTCGGCTTACTGTGACGCGAGCATGCCCTCCTCCTCCGGAGCTTCCATTCAGTTAAACTTAGGGGCCGCTTGGAACCGCCCGTGCCCGGGGAAGGTGCTCCTCTTCGGCTTACTGTGACGCGAGCATGCCCTCCTCCTCCGGAGCTTCCATTCGGTTAACCTTAGGGGCCGCTTGGAACCGCCCGTGCCCGGGGAAGGTGCTCCTCTTCGGCTTACTGTGACGCGAGCATGCCCTCCTCCTCCGGAGCTTCCATTCGGTTAAACTTAGGGGCCGCTTGGCACCGCCCGTGCCCGGGGAAGGTGCTCCTCTACGGCTTAACTGCCACGCACGCCGGCCGGAGCTCTGGTACGGTCCGAACCGCGCGAAACGTCGCCACCGATTGTGTCCGGGAGAACGTGCTCTTCTTCGTCCACTCTCCTCTTCGCCCACGCTCTTCTTCGGCGCACGCCGGCCGTCTAACCGCTCCAGCGCCCCGTCGTGCCGCTCGGCGAAACTACAATGCCCCCGAATATTTTTTAGACCCGCGAAGCACTGAACCCGCGAAAGGTGAACCGCGAAGTAGCGAGGGTTCACTGTATGTATAAGACCAAGACCTACAAAAAAGTCTCTTGGAGCAATGAGCTAGGTTTTACAGGAAGTCGGCCATTTTGAATTTACTTAAAAGGGGGCGGGTCACCACAATGGACTTTGTGTAGAAATTATTATTGGGGCCCGAGCAGCGACGGCGGCGAGGTCCCTATTGTTTTTGTAGAAATTATTATTAGGGCCTGAGCAGCGACCGCTACGAGGTCCCCATTGTTTTTGTGGAAATTATTATTATTTTTATTATTATTATTATTAGGGCCCGAGCAGTGACCGCTGCGAGGTCCCTATTGTTTTTCTAGAAATTGTTATTAGGGCCCGAGCTGCGACGGCTGCGAGGTCCCTATTGTTTTTGTAGAAAATATTATTACTTTTATTATTATTAATATTATTATTATTATTATTAGGGCCTGAGCAGCGACCGCTGCGAAGTCCCTATTGTTTTTGTAGAAATTATTATTATTATTATTTTTCCGATTGTTCGATCGCATTTTTGACCCCCGAAACATGCACAAAAACTCACCAAACTTGGCAGTCTCATCGGGCATGGCGAAAAATTTGATATTTTAACGTCTAATATGAACAGGAAGTGAGTTATGAATTTTTGAAAGTCCGACTTTTGCCCTTTTTTGCATGTTTACAGGGGTCATTCTTTTGCACCCTGATCCTAAAGGCTTCATCTGATTGCCTTAAAATTCTGTCTGTAGCATCTGAAGACCTGGGACAAACACTGGGGCTAAAAATTTTTTGTTTCCGAAATACTATATGACGGGGGCGGGGCTTCAAAGTTTTCACTTAAGATTTCCTTCGCCGCAATGGACAAAATGCTTAATAACTCTCCTGCACATGCTGCTAAAAATCCAAAACTTCACATGTACATAAAAAGTCTGTACCTGAAGACATCTATATGTTTATATTCAGTTATACACCTTGCGCCAATCAATATCATTTTTTACATTTTGACGTACTGCACGGTGCCCTTTTAACGAATCTGATTGAAAATTGGCTAGAAAAGACTCAAGACATTGATCTTACTCTATCCCTATTTTTGTGACTTTCCTTCGAAGGGCGTGGCTATTACGGTGCCGCAGAGTCTGATTATTCTCCGTGGCAACAAAAGTTCCTGCAAAATGATTCAGATGATCCATCTTCTCGAAATTTTTCACATTTGAGGATATTCAGGCCCTGAAGACGGCTGCCAACTTATTTTTGATCGCAGTGGTAGCGCCACCAACTGGTTAAAACAAATACAAATTATTTTCGTTGATGTTTTTCTCCGGGCAGGTGAACAAAATCGACCTTATATTTGCTCGGATGAGTGTTTAGGCCTTGAGCATGTCACAATACGAAAGTCTTTCGCCTTCTTCAGAGTGTCACATGATGCTGTCTTGTGACCCGTCTTTATCAGCTGATGTTCCATGAGGGCGTGACTTACCTGTCACAAGAATGAAGGCAAGTCACGCCCCCCGCTGTCCGTTCACTCCGCCAAGATGCTGGTCCAGGTGGTAGAGAGGATGAAGGCTCCCTTGTCTCTGTTCATGGTTTTTATGCCTCGCTTGCAGATCTCAATGGCCTCTCTGATCCAGCGCTGTTGTTTGTTCTCTTCTGTGCGGATGACCCTGCCCTTCTCCCGGTCCATGATGTGGTTTTCCCTTTTGCAGTGGTCAGTGATTGCTGATTTGTAATGTTCATGTTGTGCTTGTTCTTTTACTGCTCTGATTTTTTTCATTTTTTTGACAGGTAAGTCACACCCTCATGGAACATCAGCTGATAAAGACGGGTCTCAAGACACCATCATGCGACACTCTGAAGAAGGCGAAAGACTCGCCGAAACATGTCAGGTAAAAAATTAACCTAAAACATAATTGTCTGCTTTGAATGAATCAGTCAAATATCAATAATAAGAAGACAAAATGAACCTAATACAAATAAATGAATGCTTAATAACTCCCCTGCACATGCTCCTAAAAATCCAAACCTTCACCTGTAAATAAAACGTCCCGACCTGAAGACATCTTAATGTTATTATTTTGTTATACACACAGTGCCGCCAAGTGGAATCAAAAAATTTTTTTTATTTTAATTTTCACGTACTGCACGGTGCCCTTTTGACGAATCCGACTGAAAATTAGTCAGAAAAGACTCAAGACAATGATCTTACTCTCTGCCGAATTTTGTGACGTTTTGGCAAAAGGCGTGGCTATTAAGGTGCTGAAAAGTCCGATTGTACTCTGTGGCAACAAAAGCTCCGGCAACATGACTCAGATGATCCTATCTTCTCGAAGTTGTACACTTTTGAGGATACTTCAGCCCTGAAGACATCTACCAACTTATTTTACATCGTAGTAGTAGCGCCACCAACTGGTAAAAGCTAATACAAGTTATTTTCTTGGATGTTTTTCTCCGTGCAACTCAACAAGGTCGCCCTCATATATGCTCGGATGACTGTTTCGGCCATGAGGATGTCACAATACGAAATTAGTCCTTTTTCGTGAAAAGTTGTGGGAGTGGCATTGCACTGTTCGGCAATAAAACAACGCTGATTATGAGGTTCTAAATATGAACGACAACTCGTGAAACTTTACACACACATCAGGCCGAGCAAATTTATCAATATTTTATACGTTAGTTGTGCAGCTTTTTTGAAATGGCTCGCCATGGCCCTCGAGAAATGTTAAAAAAAGCAGCTCTGGTTGAGTGTTTCACCTCGCTTTTTGTAAATTTTATGGAGTACAGTGAACCCTCGGTTATCGCGGTTAATGGGGACCGAGACCACCCGCGAAAACTGAAAATCCGCGAAGTAGCGGCGCACCTTCAAAAATGCTTAAAAAAAATATACAATATATATAATAAATATATATATATATATATATATATATATATATATATATACGGGGAGAGAGAGAGTGAAATTCATTTTATAACAAAAAAACCAAATTATTATTAAAACGTATTATTTTTTTATTCCCCAGCCATTCTTTTTGTATTTATTTAATTACTCCGACTTTTACCTGCTGGTACGCCGTCCGGTGTGCCCTGTGAAATGAAAGGTGGCATTCTTTATTTATTTATTCATTTATTCATTCATAACTGACAGCCTCGCGCTCCGCTCGTGCCCGGGCGGAAGAGGTGCTCCAATTCGGCTTAACTGTGACACACGCCCGCCCTCCTCCCCCGGAACTTCCATTCGGTTAAACTTAGGGGCCGCTTGGCACCGCCCGTGCCCGGGGAAGGTGCTCCTCTTCGGCTTACTGTGACGCGAGCATGCCCTCCTCCTCCGGAGCTTCCATTCAGTTAAACTTAGGGGCCGCTTGGAACCGCCCGTGCCCGGGGAAGGTGCTCCTCTTCGGCTTACTGTGACGCGAGCATGCCCTCCTCCTCCGGAGCTTCCATTCGGTTAAACTTAGGGGCCGCTTGGCACCGCCCGTGCCCGGGGAAGGTGCTCCTCTACGGCTTAACTGCCACGCACGCCGGCCGGAGCTCTGGTACGGTCCGAACCGCGCGAAACGTCGCCACCGATCGTGTCCGGGAGAACGTGCTCTTCTTCGTCCACTCTTCTCTTCGCCCACGCTCTTCTTCGGCGCACGCCGGCCGTCTAACCGCTCCAGCGCCCCGTCGTGCCGCTCGGCGAAACTACAATGCCCCCGAATATTTTTTAGACCCGCGAAGCACTGAACCCGCGAAAGGTGAACCGCGAAGTAGCGAGGGTTCACTGTATGTATAAGACCAAGACCTACAAAAAAGTCTCTTGGAGCAATGAGCTAGGTTTTACAGGAAGTCGGCCATTTTGAATTTACTTAAAAGGGGGCGAGTCACCACAATGGACTTTGTGTAGAAATTATTATTGGGGCCCGAGCAGCGACGGCGGCGAGGTCCCTATTGTTTTTGTAGAAATTATTATTAGGGCCTGAGCAGCGACCGCTACGAGGTCCCCATTGTTTTTGTGGAAATTATTATTATTTTTATTATTATTATTATTAGGGCCCGAGCAGTGACCGCTGCGAGGTCCCTATTGTTTTTCTAGAAATTGTTATTAGGGCCCGAGCTGCGACGGCTGCGAGGTCCCTATTGTTTTTGTAGAAAATATTATTACTTTTATTATTATTAATATTATTATTATTATTATTAGGGCCTGAGCAGCGACCGCTGCGAAGTCCCTATTGTTTTTGTAGAAATTATTATTATTATTATTTTTCCGATTGTTCGATCGCATTTTTGACCCCCGAAACATGCACAAAAACTCACCAAACTTGGCAGTCTCATCGGGCATGGCGAAAAATTTGATATTTTAACGTCTAATATGAACAGGAAGTGAGTTATGAATTTTTGAAAGTCCGACTTTTGCCCTTTTTTGCATGTTTACAGGGGTCATTCTTTTGCACCCTGATCCTAAAGGCTTCATCTGATTGCCTTAAAATTCTGTCTGTAGCATCTGAAGACCTGGGACAAACACTGGGGCTAAAATTTTTTGTTTCCGAAATACTATATGACGGGGGCGGGGCATCAAAGTTTTCACTTAAGATTTCCTTCGCCGCATGGACAAAATGCTTAATAACTCTCCTGCACATGCTGCTAAAAATCCAAAACTTCACATGTACATAAAGAGTCTGTACCTGAAGACATCTATATGTTTATATTCAGTTATACACCTTGCGCCAATCAATATCATTTTTTACATTTTGACGTACTGCACGGTGCCCTTGTAACGAATCTGATTGAAAATTGGCTAGAAAAGACTCAAGACATTGATCTTACTCTATCCCTATTTTTGTGACTTTCCTTCGAAGGGCGTGGCTATTACGGTGCCGCAGAGTCTGATTATTCTCCGTGGCAACAAAAGTTCCTGCAAAATGATTCAGATGATCCATCTTCTCGAAATTTTTCACATTTGAGGATATTCAGGCCCTGAAGACGGCTGCCAACTTATTTTTGATCGCAGTGGTAGCGCCACCAACTGGTTAAAACAAATATAAATTATTTTCGTTGATGTTTTTCTCCGGGCATGTTAACAAAATCTACCTTATATTTGCTCGGATGAGTGTTTAGGCCTTGAGCATGTCACAATACGAAAGTCTTTCGCCTTCTTCAGAGTGTCACATGATGGTGTCTTGTGACCCGCCTTTATCAGCTGATGTTCCATGAGGGCGTGACTTACCTGTCACAAGAATGAAGGCAAGTCACGCCCCCCGCTGTCCGTTCACTCCGCCAAGATGCTGGTCCAGGTGGTAGAGAGGATGAAGGCTCCCTTGTCTCTGTTCATGGTTTTTATGCCTCGCTTGCAGATCTCAATGGCCTCTCTGATCCAGCGCTGTTGTTTGTTCTCTTCTGTGCGGATGACCCTGCCCTTCTCCCGGTCCATGATGTGGTTTTCCCTTTTGCAGTGGTCAGTGATTGCTGATTTGTAATGTTCATGTTGTGCTTGTTCTTTTACTGCTCTGATTTTTTTCATTTTTTTGACAGGTAAGTCACACCCTCATGGAACATCAGCTCAAGACACCATCATGCGACACTCTGAAGTAGGCGAAAGACTCGCCGAAACATGTCAGGTAAAAAATTAACCTAAAACATAATTGTCTGCTTTTAATGAATCAGTCAAATATCAATAATAAGAAGACAAAATGAACCTAATACAAATAAATGAATGCTTAATAACTCCCCTGCACATGCTCCTAAAAATCCAAACCTTCACCTGTAAATAAAACGTCCCGACCTGAAGACATCTTAATGTTATTATTTTGTTATACACACAGTGCCGCCAAGTGGAATCAAAAATTTGTTTTTATTTTAATTGTCACGTACTGCACGGTGCCCTTTCGACGAATCCGACTGAAAATTAGTCAGAAAAGACTCAAGACAATGATCTTACTCTCTGCCGAATTTTGTGACGTTTTGGCAAAAGGCGTGGCTATTACGGTGCTGAAAAGTCCGATTGTACTCTGTGGCAACAAAAGCTCCAGCAACATGACTCAGATGATCCTATCTTCTCGAAGTTGCACACATTTGAGGATACTTCAGCCCTGAAGACATCTACCAACTTATTTTTCATCGTAGTAGTAGCGCCCCCAACTGGTAAAAGCTAATACAAGTTATTTTCTTGGATGTTTTTCTCCGTGCAACTCAACAAGGTCGCCCTCATATATGCTCGGATGACTGTTTCGGCCATGAGGATGTCACAATACGAAATTCGTCCTTTTTCATGAAAAGTTGTGGGAGTGGCATTGCACTGTTCGGCAATAAAACAAAGCTGATTATGAGGTTCTAAATATGAACGACAACTCGTGAAACTTTACACACACATCAGGCCGAGCAAATTTATCAATATTTTATACGTTAGTTGTGCAGCTTTTTTGAAATGGCTCGCCATGGCCCTCGAGAAATGTTCAAAAAAGCAGCCCTGGTTGAGTGTTTCACCTCGCTTTTTGTAAATTTTATGGAGTACAGTGAACCCTCGGTTATCGCGGTTAATGGGGACCGAGACCACCCGCGAAAACTGAAAATCCGCGAAGTAGCGGCGCACCTTCAAAAATGCTTAAAAAAAATATATAATAAATATATAAATATATATATATATATATATATATATATATATATATATATATATATATATATATATACGGGGGGAGAGAGAGAGTGAAATTCATGTTATAACAAAAAAAACAAATTATTATTAAAACTTATTATTTTTTTATTCCCCAACCATTCTTTTTGTATTTATTTAATTACTCCGACTTTTACCTGCTGGTACGCCGTCCGGTGTGCCCTGTGAAATGAAAGGTGGCATTCTTTATTTATTTATTCATTTATTCATTCATAACTGACAGCCTCGCGCTCCGCTTGTGCCCGGCAGAAGAGGTGCTCCAATTCGGCTTAACTGTGACACACGCCCGCCCTCCTCCCCCGGAGCTTCCATTCGGTTAAACTTAGGGGCCGCTTGGCACCGCCCGTGCCCGGGGAAGGTGCTCCTCTTCGGCTTACTGTGACGCGAGCATGCCCTCCTCCTCCGGAGCTTCCATTCGGTTAAACTTAGGGGCCGCTTGGAACCGCCCGTGCCCGGGGAAGGTGCTCCTCTTCGGCTTACTGTGACGCGAGCATGCCCTCCTCCTCCGGAGCTTCCATTCGGTTAAACTCAGGGGCCGCTTGGAACCGCCCGTGCCCGGGGAAGGTGCTCCTCTACGGCTTAACTGCCACGCACGCCGGCCGGAGCTCTGGTACGGTCCGAACCGCGCGAAACGTCGCCACCGATCGTGTCCGGGGGAACGTGCTCTTCTTCGTCCACTCTCCTCTTCGCCCACGCTCTTCTTCGGCGCACGCCGGCCGTCTAACCGCTCCAGCGCCCCGTCGTGCCGCTCGGCGAAACTACAATGCCCCCGAATATTTTTTAGACCCGCGAAGCACTGAACCCGCGAAAGGTGAACCTCGAAGTAGCGAGGGTTCACTGTATGTATAAGACCAAGACCTACAAAAAAGTCTCTTGGAGCAATGAGCTAGGTTTTACAGGAAGTCGGCCATTTTGAATTTACTTAAAAGGGGGCGGGTCTCCACAATGGACTTTGTGTAGAAATTATTATTGGGGCCCGAGCAGCGACCGCGGCGAGGTCCCTATTGTTTTTGTAGAAAATATTATTACTTTTATTATTATTATTATTATTATTATTATTATTATTAGGGCCTGAGCAGCGACCGCTGCGAAGTCCCTATTGTTTTTGTAGAAATTATTATTATTATTATTTTTCCGATTGTTCGATCGCATTTTTGACCCCCGAAACATGCACAAAAACTCACCAAACTTGGCAGTCTCATCGGGCATGGCGAAAAATTTGATATTTTTTAACGTCTAATATGAACAGGAAGTGAGTTATGAATTTTTGAAAGTCCGACTTTTGCCCTTTTTTGCATGTTTACAGGGGTCATTCTTTTGCACCCTGATCCTAAAGGCTTCATCTGATTGCCTTAAAGTTCTGTCTGGAGCATCTTAAGACCTGGGACAAACACTGGGGCTAAAATTTTTTGTTTCCGAAATACTATATGACGGGGGCGGGGCTTCAAAGTTTTCACTTAAGATTTCCTTCGCCGCAATGGACAAAATGCTTAATAACTCTCCTGCCCGTGCTGCTAAAAATCCAAAACTTCACATGTACATAAAGAGTCGGTACCTGAAGACATCTATATGTTTATATTCAGTTATACACCTTGCGCCAATCAATATAAATGTTTACATTTTGACGTACTGCACGGTGCCCTTTTAACGAATCCGACTGAAAATTGGCTAGAAAAGACTCAAGACATTGATCTTACTCTATCCCTATTTTTATGACTTTCCTTCAAAGGGCGTGGCTATTACGGTGCCGCAGAGTCTGATTATTCTCCGTGGCAACAAAAGTTCCTGCAAAATGATTCAGATGATCCATCTTCTGGAAATCTTTCACATTTGAGGATATTCAGGCCCTGAAGACGGCTGCCAACTTATTTTTGATCGCAGTGGTAGCGCCACCAACTGGTTAAAACAAATACAAATTATTTTCGTTGATGTTTTTCTCCGGGCAGGTTAACAAAATCTACCTTATATTTGCTCGGATGAGTGTTTAGGCCTTGAGCATGTCACAATACGAAAGTCTTTCGCCTTCTTCAGAGTGTCACATGATGGTGTCTTGTGACCCGTCTTTATCAGCTGATGTTCCATGAGGGCGTGACTTACCTGTCACAAGAATGAAGGCAAGTCACGCCCCCCGCTGTCCGTTCACTCCGCCAAGATGCTGGTCCAGGTGGTAGAGAGGATGAAGGCTCCCTTGTCTCTGTTCATGGTTTTTATGCCTCGCTTGCAGATCTCAATGGCCTCTCTGATCCAGCGCTGTTGTTTGTTCTCTTCTGTGCGGATGACCCTGCCCTTCTCCCGGTCCATGATGTGGTTTTCCCTTTTGCAGTGGTCAGTGATTGCTGATTTGTAATGTTCATGTTGTGCTTGTTCTTTTACTGCTCTGATTTTTTCATTTTTTTGACAGGTAAGTCACACCCTCATGGAACATCAGCTCAAGACACCATCATGCGACACTCTGAAGAAGGCGAAAGACTCGCCGAAACATGTCAGGTAAAAAATTAACCTAAAACATAATTGTCTGCTTTTAATGAATCAGTCAAATATCAATAATAAGAAGACAAAATGAACCTAATACAAATAAATGAATGCTTAATAACTCCCCTGCACATGCTCCTAAAAATCCAAACCTTCACCTGTAAATAAAACGTCCCGACCTGAAGACATCTTAATGTTATTATTTTGTTATACACACAGTGCCGCCAAGTGGAATCAAAAATTTGTTTTTATTTTAATTTTCACGTACTGCATGGTGCCCTTTTGACGAATCCGACTGAAAATTAGTCAGAAAAGACTTAAGACAATGATCTTACTCTCTGCCGAATTTTGTGACGTTTTGGCAAAAGGCGTGGCTATTAAGGTGCTGAAAAGTCCGATTGTACTCTGTGGCAACAAAAGCTCCGGCAACATGACTCAGATGATCCTATCTTCTCGAAGTTGTACACATTTGAGGATACTTCAGCCCTGAAGACATCTACCAACTTATTTTACATCGTAGTAGTAGCGCCACCAACTGGTAAAAGCTAATACAAGTTATTTTCTTGGATGTTTTTCTCCGTGCAACTCAACAAGGTCGCCCTCATATATGCTCGGATGACTGTTTCGGCCATGAGGATGTCACAATACGAAATTCGTGATTTTTCGTGAAAAGTTGTGGGAGTGGCATTGCACTGTTCAGCAATAAAACAAAGCTGATTATGAGGTTCTAAATATGAACGACAACTCGTAAAACTTTACACACACATCAGGCCGAGCAAATTTATCAATATTTTATACGTTAGTTGTGCAGCTTTTTTGAAATGGCTCGCCATGGCCCTCGAGAAATGTTAAAAAAAAGCAGCTCTGGTTGAGTGTTTCACCTCGCTTTTTGTAAATTTTATGGAGTACAGTGAACCCTCGGTTATCGCGGTTAATGGGGACCGAGACCACCCGCGAAAACTGAAAATCTGCGAAGTAGCGGCGCACCTTCAAAAATGCTTAAAAAAAATATACAATATATATAATAAATATATAAATATATATATATATATATATATATATATATATATATATATATATATACGGGGAGAGAGAGAGTGAAATTCATGTTATAACAAAAAAAACAAATTATTATTAAAACGTATTATTTTTTTATTCCCCAGCCATTCTTTTTGTATTTATTTAATTACTCCGACTTTTACCTGCTGGTACGCCGTCCGGTGTGCCCTGTGAAATGAAAGGTGGCATTCTTTATTTATTTATTCATTTATTCATTCATAACTGACAGCCTCGCGCTCCGCTCGTGCCCGGGCAGAAGAGGTGCTCCAATTTGGCTTAACTGTGACACACGCCCGTCCTCCTCCCCCGGAGCTTCCATTCGGTTAAACTTAGGGGCCGCTTGGCACCGCCCGTGCCCGGGGAAGGTGCTCCTCTTCGGCTTACTGTGACGCGAGCATGCCCTCCTCCTCCGGAGCTTCCATTCGGTTAAACTTAGGGGCCGCTTGGAACCGCCCGTGCCCGGGGAAGGTGCTCCTCTTCGGCTTACTGTGACGCGAGCATGCCCTCCTCCTCCGGAGCTTCCATTCGGTTAAACTTAGGGGCCGCTTGGCACTGCCCGTGCCCGGGGAAGGTGCTCCTCTACGGCTTAACTGCCACGCACGCTGGCCGGAGCTCTGGTACGGTCCGAACCGCGCGAAACGTCGCCACCGATCGTGTCCGGGGGAACGTGCTCTTCTTCGTCCACTCTCCTCTTCGCCCACGCTCTTCTTCGGCGCACGCCGGCCGTCTAACCGCTCCAGCGCCCCGTCGTGCCGCTCGGCGAAACTACAATGCCCCCGAATATTTTTTAGACCCGCGAAGCACTGAACCCGCGAAAGGTGAACCGCGAAGTAGCGAGGGTTCACTGTATGTATAAGACCAAGACCTACAAAAAAGTCTCTTGGAGCAATGAGCTAGGTTTTACAGGAAGTCGGCCATTTTGAATTTACTGAAAAGGGGGCGGGTCACCACAATGGACTTTGTGTAGAAATTATTATTGGGGCCCGAGCAGCGACCGCGGCGAGGTCCCTATTGTTTTTGTAGAAGATATTATTACTTTTATTATTATTATTATTATTATTATTATTAGGGTCTGAGCAGCGACCGCTGCGAAGTCCCTATTGTTTTTGTAGAAATTATTATTATTATTATTTTTCCGATTGTTCGATCGCATTTTTGACCCCCGAAACATGCACAAAAACTCACCAAACTTCGCAGTCTCATCGGGCATGGCGAAAAATTTGATATTTTAACGTCTAATATGAACAGGAAGTGAGTTATGAATTTTTGAAAGTCCGACTTTTGCCCTTTTTTGCATGTTTACAGTGGTCATTCTTTTGCACCCTGATCCTAAAGGCTTCATCTGATTGCCTTAAAATTCTGTCTGTAGCATCTGAAGACCTGGCACAAACACTGGGGCTAAAATTTTTTGTTTCCGAAATACTATATGACGGGGGCGGGGCATCAAAGTTTTCACTTAAGATTTCCTTCGCCGCAATGGACAAAATGCTTAATAACTCTCCTGCACATGCTGCTAAAAATCCAAAACTTCACATGTACATAAAGAGTCTGTACCTGAAGACATCTATATGTTTATATTCAGTTATACACCTTGCGCCAATCAATATCATTTTTTACATTTTGACGTACTGCACGGTGCCCTTTTAACGAATCTGATTGAAAATTGGCTAGAAAAGACTCAAGACATTGATCTTACTCTATCCCTATTTTTGTGACTTTCCTTCGAAGGGCGTGGCTATTACGGTGCCGCAGAGTCTGATTATTCTCCGTGGCAACAAAAGTTCCTGCAAAATGATTCAGATGATCCATCTTCTCGAAATTTTTCACATTTGAGGATATTCAGGCCCTGAAGACGGCTGCCAACTTATTTTTGATCGCAGTGGTAGCGCCACCAACTGGTTAAAACAAATACAAATCATTTTCGTTGATTTTTTTCTCCGGGCAGGTTAACAAAATCTACCTTACATTTGCTCGGATGAGTGTTTAGGCCTTGAGGATGTCACAATACGAAAGTCTTTCGCCTTCTTCAGAGTGTCACATGATGGTGTCTTGTGGCCCGTCTTTATCAGCTGATGTTCCATGAGGGCGTGACTTACCTGTCACAAGAATGAAGGCAAGTCACGCCCCCCGCTGTCCGTTCACTCCGCCAAAATGCTGCTCCAGGTGGTAGAGAGGATGAAGGCTCCCTTGTCTCTGTTCATGGTTTTTATGCCTCGCTTGCAGATCTCAATGGCCTCTCTGATCCAGCGCTGTTGTTTGTTCTCTTCGGTGCGGATGACCCTGCCCTTCTCCCGGTCCATGATGTGGTTTTCCCTTTTGCAGTGGTCAGTGATTGCTGATTTGTAATGTTCATGTTGTGCTTGTTCTTTTACTGCTCTGATTTTTCATTTTTTTGACAGGTAAGTCACACCCTCATGGAACATCAGCTGATAAAGACGGGTCTCAAGACACCATCATGCGACACTCTGAAGAAGGCGAAAGACTCGCCGAAACATGTCAGGTAAAAAATTAACCTAAAACATAATTGTCTGCTTTTAATGAATCAGTCAAATATCAATAATAAGAAGACAAAATGAACCTAATACAAATAAATGAATGCTTAATAACTCCCCTGCACATGCTCCTAAAAATCCAAACCTTCACCTGTAAATAAAACGTCCCGACCTGAAGACATCTTAATGTTATTATTTTGTTATACACACAGTGCCGCCAAGTGGAATCAAAAATTTGTTTTTATTTTAATTTTCACGTACTGCACGGTGCCCTTTTGACGAATCCGACTGAAAATTAGTCAGAAAAGACTCAAGACAATGATCTTACTCTCTGCCGAATTTTGTGACGTTTTGGCAAAAGGCGTGGCTATTAAGGTGCTGAAAAGTCCGATTGTACTCTGTGGCAACAAAAGCTCCGGCAACATGACTCAGATCATCCTATCTTCTCGAAGTTGTACACATTTGAGGATACTTCAGCTATGAAGACATCTACCAACTTATTTTATATCGTAGTAGTAGCGCCACCAACTGGTAAAAGCTAATACAAGTTATTTTCTTGGATGTTTTTCTCCGTGCAACTCAACAAGGTCGCCCTCATATATGCTCGGATGACTGTTTCGGCCATGAGGATGTCACAATACGAAATTCGTGATTTTTCGTGAAAAGTTGTGGGAGTGGCATTGCACTGTTCGGCAATAAAACAAAGCTGATTATGAGGTTCTAAATATGAACGACAACTCGTAAAACTTTACACACACATCAGGCCGAGCAAATTTATCAATATTTTATACGTTAGTTGTGCAGCTTTTTTGAAATGGCTCGCCATGGCCCTCGAGAAATGTTAAAAAAAAGCAGCTCTGGTTGAGTGTTTCACCTCGCTTTTTGTAAATTTTATGGAGTACAGTGAACCCTCGGTTATCGCGGTTAATGGGGACCGAGACCACCCGCGAAAACTGAAAATCCGCGAAGTAGCGGCGCACCTTCAAAAATGCTTAAAAAAAATATATAATAAATATATAAATATATATATATATATATATATATATATATATATATACGGGGAGAGAGAGAGTGAAATTCATGTTATAACAAAAAAAACAAATTATTATTAAAACGTATTATTTTTTTATTCCCCAGCCATTCTTTTTGTATTTATTTAATTACTCCGACTTTTACCTGCTGGTACGCCGTCCGGTGTGCCCTGTGAAATGAAAGGTGGCATTATTTATTTATTTATTCATTTATTCATTCATAACTGACAGCCTCGCGCTCCGCTCGTGCCCGGGCAGAAGAGGTGCTCCAATTTGGCTTAACTGTGACACACGCCCGTCCTCCTCCGTCCGGAGCTTCCATTCGGTTAAACTTAGGGGCCGCTTGGCACCGCCCGTGCCCGGGGAAGGTGCTCCTCTTCGGCTTACTGTGACGCGAGCATGCCCTCCTCCTCCGGAGCTTCCATTCGGTTAAACTTAGGGGCCGCTTGGAACCGCCCGTGCCCGGGGAAGGTGCTCCTCTTCGGCTTACTGTGACGCGAGCATGCCCTCCTCCTCCGGAGCTTCCATTCGGTTAAACTTAGGGGCCGCTTGGCACCGCCCGTGCCCGGGAAAGGTGCTCCTCTACGGCTTAACTGCCACGCACGCTGGCCGGAGCTCTGGTACGGTCCGAACCGCGCGAAACGTCGCCACAGATCGTGTCCGGGGGAACGTGCTCTTCTTCGTCCACTCTCCTCTTCGCCCACGCTCTTCTTCGGCGCACGCCGGCCGTCTAACCGCTCCAGCGCCCCGTCGTGCCGCTCGGCGAAACTACAATGCCCCCGAATATTTTTTAGACCCGCGAAGCACTGAACCTGCGAAAGGTGAACCGCGAAGTAGCGAGGGTTCACTGTATGTATAAGACCAAGACCTACAAAAAAGTCTCTTGGAGCAATGAGCTAGGTTTTACAGGAAGTCGGCCATTTTGAATTTACTTAAAAGGGGGCGGGTCACCACAATGGACTTTGTGTAGAAATTATTATTGGGGCCCGAGCAGCGACCGCGGCGAGGTCCCTATTGTTTTTGTAGAAAATATTATTACTTTTATTATTATTATTATTATTATTATTAGGGCCTGAGCAGCGACCGCTGCGAAGTCCCTATTGTTTTTGTAGAAATTATTATTATTATTTTTCCGATTGTTCGATCGCATTTTTGACCCCCGAAACATGCACAAAAACTCACCAAACCTGGCAGTCTCATCGGGCATGGCGAAAAATTTGATATTTTAACGTCTAATATGAACAGGAAGTGAGTTATGAATTTTTGAAAGTCCGACTTTTGCCCTTTTTTGCATGTTTACAGGGGTCATTCTTTTGCACCCTGATCCTAAAGGCTTCATCTGATTGCCTTAAAATTCTGTCTGTAGCATCTGAAGACCTGGGACAAACACTGGGGCTAAAATTTTTTGTTTCCGAAATACTATATGACGGGGGCGGGGCATCAAAGTTTTCACTTAAGATTTCCTTCGCCGCAATGGACAAAATGCTTAATAACTCTCCTGCACATGCTGCTAAAAATCCAAAACTTCACATGTACATAAAGAGTCTGTACCTGAAGACATCTATATGTTTATATTCAGTTATACACCTTGCGCCAATCAATATCATTTTTTACATTTTGACGTACTGCACGGTGCCCTTGTAACGAATCTGATTGAAAATTGGCTAGAAAAGACTCAAGACATTGATCTTACTCTATCCCTATTTTTGTGACTTTCCTTCGAAGGGCGTGGCTATTACGGTGCCGCAGAGTCTGATTATTCTCCGTGGCAACAAAAGTTCCTGCAAAATGATTCAGATGATCCATCTTCTCGAAATTTTTCACATTTGAGGATATTCAGGCCCTGAAGACGGCTGCCAACTTATTTTTGATCGCAGTGGTAGCGCCACCAACTGGTTAAAACAAATATAAATTATTTTCGTTGATGTTTTTCTCCGGGCATGTTAACAAAATCTACCTTATATTTGCTCGGATGAGTGTTTAGGCCTTGAGCATGTCACAATACGAAAGTCTTTCGCCTTCTTCAGAGTGTCACATGATGGTGTCTTGTGACCCGCCTTTATCAGCTGATGTTCCATGAGGGCGTGACTTACCTGTCACAAGAATGAAGGCAAGTCACGCCCCCCGCTGTCCGTTCACTCCGCCAAGATGCTGGTCCAGGTGGTAGAGAGGATGAAGGCTCCCTTGTCTCTGTTCATGGTTTTTATGCCTCGCTTGCAGATCTCAATGGCCTCTCTGATCCAGCGCTGTTGTTTGTTCTCTTCTGTGCGGATGACCCTGCCCTTCTCCCGGTCCATGATGTGGTTTTCCCTTTTGCAGTGGTCAGTGATTGCTGATTTGTAATGTTCATGTTGTGCTTGTTCTTTTACTGCTCTGATTTTTTTCATTTTTTTGACAGGTAAGTCACACCCTCATGGAACATCAGCTCAAGACACCATCATGCGACACTCTGAAGTAGGCGAAAGACTCGCCGAAACATGTCAGGTAAAAAATTAACCTAAAACATAATTGTCTGCTTTTAATGAATCAGTCAAATATCAATAATAAGAAGACAAAATGAACCTAATACAAATAAATGAATGCTTAATAACTCCCCTGCACATGCTCCTAAAAATCCAAACCTTCACCTGTAAATAAAACGTCCCGACCTGAAGACATCTTAATGTTATTATTTTGTTATACACACAGTGCCGCCAAGTGGAATCAAAAATTTGTTTTTATTTTAATTGTCACGTACTGCACGGTGCCCTTTCGACGAATCCGACTGAAAATTAGTCAGAAAAGACTCAAGACAATGATCTTACTCTCTGCCGAATTTTGTGACGTTTTGGCAAAAGGCGTGGCTATTACGGTGCTGAAAAGTCCGATTGTACTCTGTGGCAACAAAAGCTCCAGCAACATGACTCAGATGATCCTATCTTCTCGAAGTTGCACACATTTGAGGATACTTCAGCCCTGAAGACATCTACCAACTTATTTTTCATCGTAGTAGTAGCGCCCCCAACTGGTAAAAGCTAATACAAGTTATTTTCTTGGATGTTTTTCTCCGTGCAACTCAACAAGGTCGCCCTCATATATGCTCGGATGACTGTTTCGGCCATGAGGATGTCACAATACGAAATTCGTCCTTTTTCATGAAAAGTTGTGGGAGTGGCATTGCACTGTTCGGCAATAAAACAAAGCTGATTATGAGGTTCTAAATATGAACGACAACTCGTGAAACTTTACACACACATCAGGCCGAGCAAATTTATCAATATTTTATACGTTAGTTGTGCAGCTTTTTTGAAATGGCTCGCCATGGCCCTCGAGAAATGTTCAAAAAAGCAGCCCTGGTTGAGTGTTTCACCTCGCTTTTTGTAAATTTTATGGAGTACAGTGAACCCTCGGTTATCGCGGTTAATGGGGACCGAGACCACCCGCGAAAACTGAAAATCCGCGAAGTAGCGGCGCACCTTCAAAAATGCTTAAAAAAAATATATAATAAATATATAAATATATATATATATATATATATATATATATATATATATATATATATATATATATATATATACGGGGGGAGAGAGAGAGAGAGAGAGTGAAATTCATGTTATAACAAAAAAAACAAATTATTATTAAAACTTATTATTTTTTTATTCCCCAACCATTCTTTTTGTATTTATTTAATTACTCCGACTTTTACCTGCTGGTACGCCGTCCGGTGTGCCCTGTGAAATGAAAGGTGGCATTCTTTATTTATTTATTCATTTATTCATTCATAACTGACAGCCTCGCGCTCCGCTTGTGCCCGGCAGAAGAGGTGCTCCAATTCGGCTTAACTGTGACACACGCCCGCCCTCCTCCCCCGGAGCTTCCATTCGGTTAAACTTAGGGGCCGCTTGGCACCGCCCGTGCCCGGGGAAGGTGCTCCTCTTCGGCTTACTGTGACGCGAGCATGCCCTCCTCCTCCGGAGCTTCCATTCGGTTAAACTTAGGGGCCGCTTGGAACCGCCCGTGCCCGGGGAAGGTGCTCCTCTTCGGCTTACTGTGACGCGAGCATGCCCTCCTCCTCCGGAGCTTCCATTCGGTTAAACTCAGGGGCCGCTTGGAACCGCCCGTGCCCGGGGAAGGTGCTCCTCTACGGCTTAACTGCCACGCACGCCGGCCGGAGCTCTGGTACGGTCCGAACCGCGCGAAACGTCGCCACCGATCGTGTCCGGGGGAACGTGCTCTTCTTCGTCCACTCTCCTCTTCGCCCACGCTCTTCTTCGGCGCACGCCGGCCGTCTAACCGCTCCAGCGCCCCGTCGTGCCGCTCGGCGAAACTACAATGCCCCCGAATATTTTTTAGACCCGCGAAGCACTGAACCCGCGAAAGGTGAACCTCGAAGTAGCGAGGGTTCACTGTATGTATAAGACCAAGACCTACAAAAAAGTCTCTTGGAGCAATGAGCTAGGTTTTACAGGAAGTCGGCCATTTTGAATTTACTTAAAAGGGGGCGGGTCTCCACAATGGACTTTGTGTAGAAATTATTATTGGGGCCCGAGCAGCGACCGCGGCGAGGTCCCTATTGTTTTTGTAGAAAATATTATTACTTTTATTATTATTATTATTATTATTATTATTATTATTAGGGCCTGAGCAGCGACCGCTGCGAAGTCCCTATTGTTTTTGTAGAAATTATTATTATTATTATTTTTCCGATTGTTCGATCGCATTTTTGACCCCCGAAACATGCACAAAAACTCACCAAACTTGGCAGTCTCATCGGGCATGGCGAAAAATTTGATATTTTTTAACGTCTAATATGAACAGGAAGTGAGTTATGAATTTTTGAAAGTCCGACTTTTGCCCTTTTTTGCATGTTTACAGGGGTCATTCTTTTGCACCCTGATCCTAAAGGCTTCATCTGATTGCCTTAAAGTTCTGTCTGGAGCATCTTAAGACCTGGGACAAACACTGGGGCTAAAATTTTTTGTTTCCGAAATACTATATGACGGGGGCGGGGCTTCAAAGTTTTCACTTAAGATTTCCTTCGCCGCAATGGACAAAATGCTTAATAACTCTCCTGCCCGTGCTGCTAAAAATCCAAAACTTCACATGTACATAAAGAGTCGGTACCTGAAGACATCTATATGTTTATATTCAGTTATACACCTTGCGCCAATCAATATAAATGTTTACATTTTGACGTACTG
The DNA here is from genome assembly GCF_059441095.1 of Idiotropiscis lumnitzeri. Lineage (NCBI taxonomy): Eukaryota > Metazoa > Chordata > Actinopteri > Syngnathiformes > Syngnathidae > Idiotropiscis > Idiotropiscis lumnitzeri. The sequence goes on along the minus strand of NW_028283581.1, from coordinate 607,234 downwards.
CACGGTGCCCTTTTAACGAATCCGACTGAAAATTGGCTAGAAAAGACTCAAGACATTGATCTTACTCTATCCCTATTTTTATGACTTTCCTTCAAAGGGCGTGGCTATTACGGTGCCGCAGAGTCTGATTATTCTCCGTGGCAACAAAAGTTCCTGCAAAATGATTCAGATGATCCATCTTCTGGAAATCTTTCACATTTGAGGATATTCAGGCCCTGAAGACGGCTGCCAACTTATTTTTGATCGCAGTGGTAGCGCCACCAACTGGTTAAAACAAATACAAATTATTTTCGTTGATGTTTTTCTCCGGGCAGGTTAACAAAATCTACCTTATATTTGCTCGGATGAGTGTTTAGGCCTTGAGCATGTCACAATACGAAAGTCTTTCGCCTTCTTCAGAGTGTCACATGATGGTGTCTTGTGACCCGTCTTTATCAGCTGATGTTCCATGAGGGCGTGACTTACCTGTCACAAGAATGAAGGCAAGTCACGCCCCCCGCTGTCCGTTCACTCCGCCAAGATGCTGGTCCAGGTGGTAGAGAGGATGAAGGCTCCCTTGTCTCTGTTCATGGTTTTTATGCCTCGCTTGCAGATCTCAATGGCCTCTCTGATCCAGCGCTGTTGTTTGTTCTCTTCTGTGCGGATGACCCTGCCCTTCTCCCGGTCCATGATGTGGTTTTCCCTTTTGCAGTGGTCAGTGATTGCTGATTTGTAATGTTCATGTTGTGCTTGTTCTTTTACTGCTCTGATTTTTTCATTTTTTTGACAGGTAAGTCACACCCTCATGGAACATCAGCTCAAGACACCATCATGCGACACTCTGAAGAAGGCGAAAGACTCGCCGAAACATGTCAGGTAAAAAATTAACCTAAAACATAATTGTCTGCTTTTAATGAATCAGTCAAATATCAATAATAAGAAGACAAAATGAACCTAATACAAATAAATGAATGCTTAATAACTCCCCTGCACATGCTCCTAAAAATCCAAACCTTCACCTGTAAATAAAACGTCCCGACCTGAAGACATCTTAATGTTATTATTTTGTTATACACACAGTGCCGCCAAGTGGAATCAAAAATTTGTTTTTATTTTAATTTTCACGTACTGCATGGTGCCCTTTTGACGAATCCGACTGAAAATTAGTCAGAAAAGACTTAAGACAATGATCTTACTCTCTGCCGAATTTTGTGACGTTTTGGCAAAAGGCGTGGCTATTAAGGTGCTGAAAAGTCCGATTGTACTCTGTGGCAACAAAAGCTCCGGCAACATGACTCAGATGATCCTATCTTCTCGAAGTTGTACACATTTGAGGATACTTCAGCCCTGAAGACATCTACCAACTTATTTTACATCGTAGTAGTAGCGCCACCAACTGGTAAAAGCTAATACAAGTTATTTTCTTGGATGTTTTTCTCCGTGCAACTCAACAAGGTCGCCCTCATATATGCTCGGATGACTGTTTCGGCCATGAGGATGTCACAATACGAAATTCGTGATTTTTCGTGAAAAGTTGTGGGAGTGGCATTGCACTGTTCAGCAATAAAACAAAGCTGATTATGAGGTTCTAAATATGAACGACAACTCGTAAAACTTTACACACACATCAGGCCGAGCAAATTTATCAATATTTTATACGTTAGTTGTGCAGCTTTTTTGAAATGGCTCGCCATGGCCCTCGAGAAATGTTAAAAAAAAGCAGCTCTGGTTGAGTGTTTCACCTCGCTTTTTGTAAATTTTATGGAGTACAGTGAACCCTCGGTTATCGCGGTTAATGGGGACCGAGACCACCCGCGAAAACTGAAAATCCGCGAAGTAGCGGCGCACCTTCAAAAATGCTTAAAAAAAATATACAATATATATAATAAATATATAAATATATATATATATATATATATATATATATACGGGGAGAGAGAGAGTGAAATTCATGTTATAACAAAAAAAACAAATTATTATTAAAACGTATTATTTTTTTATTCCCCAGCCATTCTTTTTGTATTTATTTAATTACTCCGACTTTTACCTGCTGGTACGCCGTCCGGTGTGCCCTGTGAAATGAAAGGTGGCATTCTTTATTTATTTATTCATTTATACATTCATAACTGACAGCCTCGCGCTCCGCTCGTGCCCGGGCAGAAGAGGTGCTCCAATTTGGCTTAACTGTGACACACGCCCGTCCTCCTCCCCCGGAGCTTCCATTCGGTTAAACTTAGGGGCCGCTTGGCACCGCCCGTGCCCGGGGAAGGTGCTCCTCTTCGGCTTACTGTGACGCGAGCATGCCCTCCTCCTCCGGAGCTTCCATTCGGTTAAACTTAGGGGCCGCTTGGAACCGCCCGTGCCCGGGGAAGGTGCTCCTCTTCGGCTTACTGTGACGCGAGCATGCCCTCCTCCTCCGGAGCTTCCATTCGGTTAAACTTAGGGGCCGCTTGGCACTGCCCGTGCCCGGGGAAGGTGCTCCTCTACGGCTTAACTGCCACGCACGCTGGCCGGAGCTCTGGTACGGTCCGAACCGCGCGAAACGTCGCCACCGATCGTGTCCGGGGGAACGTGCTCTTCTTCGTCCACTCTCCTCTTCGCCCACGCTCTTCTTCGGCGCACGCCGGCCGTCTAACCGCTCCAGCGCCCCGTCGTGCCGCTCGGCGAAACTACAATGCGCCCGAATATTTTTTAGACTCGCGAAGCACTGAACCCGCGAAAGGTGAACCGCGAAGTAGCGAGGGTTCACTGTATGTATAAGACCAAGACCTACAAAAAAGTCTCTTGGAGCAATGAGCTAGGTTTTACAGGAAGTCGGCCATTTTGAATTTACTTAAAAGGGGGCGGGTCACCACAATGGACTTTGTGTAGAAATTATTATTGGGGCCCGAGCAGCGACCGCGGCGAGGTCCCTATTGTTTTTGTAGAAAATATTATTACTTTTATTATTATTATTATTATTATTATTAGGGCCTGAGCAGCGACCGCTGCGAAGTCCCTATTGTTTTTGTTGAAATTATTATTATTATTATTTTTCCGATTGTTCGATCGCATTTTTGACCCCTGAAACATGCACAAAAACTCACCAAACTTGGCAGTCTCATCGGGCATGGCGAAAAATTTGATATTTTAACGTCTAATATGAACAGGAAGTGAGTTATGAATTTTTGAAAGTCCGACTTTTGCCCTTTTTTGCATGTTTACAGGGGTCATTCTTTTGCACCCTGATCCTAAAGGCTTCATCTGATTGCCTTAAAATTCTGTCTGTAGCATCTGAAGACCTGGCACAAACACTGGGGCTAAAATTTTTTGTTTCCGAAATACTATATGACGGGGGCGGGGCATCAAAGTTTTCACTTAAGATTTCCTTCGCCGCAATGGACAAAATGCTTAATAACTCTCCTGCACATGCTGCTAAAAATCCAAAACTTCACATGTACATAAAGAGTCTGTACCTGAAGACATCTATATGTTTATATTCAGTTATACACCTTGCGCCAATCAATATCATTTTTTACATTTTGACGTACTGCACGGTGCCCTTTTAACGAATCTGATTGAAAATTGGCTAGAAAAGACTCAAGACATTGATCTTACTCTATCCCTATTTTTGTGACTTTCCTTCGAAGGGCGTGGCTATTACGGTGCCGCAGAGTCTGATTATTCTCCGTGGCAACAAAAGTTCCTGCAAAATGATTCAGATGATCCATCTTCTCGAAATTTTTCACATTTGAGGATATTCAGGCCCTGAAGACGGCTGCCAACTTATTTTTGATCGCAGTGGTAGCGCCACCAACTGGTTAAAACAAATACAAATCATTTTCGTTGATTTTTTTCTCCGGGCAGGTTAACAAAATCTACCTTACATTTGCTCGGATGAGTGTTTAGGCCTTGAGGATGTCACAATACGAAAGTCTTTCGCCTTCTTCAGAGTGTCACATGATGGTGTCTTGTGGCCCGTCTTTATCAGCTGATGTTCCATGAGGGCGTGACTTACCTGTCACAAGAATGAAGGCAAGTCACGCCCCCCGCTGTCCGTTCACTCCGCCAAAATGCTGCTCCAGGTGGTAGAGAGGATGAAGGCTCCCTTGTCTCTGTTCATGGTTTTTATGCCTCGCTTGCAGATCTCAATGGCCTCTCTGATCCAGCGCTGTTGTTTGTTCTCTTCGGTGCGGATGACCCTGCCCTTCTCCCGGTCCATGATGTGGTTTTCCCTTTTGCAGTGGTCAGTGATTGCTGATTTGTAATGTTCATGTTGTGCTTGTTCTTTTACTGCTCTGATTTTTCATTTTTTTGACAGGTAAGTCACACCCTCATGGAACATCAGCTGATAAAGACGGGTCTCAAGACACCATCATGCGACACTCTGAAGAAGGCGAAAGACTCGCCGAAACATGTCAGGTAAAAAATTAACCTAAAACATAATTGTCTGCTTTTAATGAATCAGTCAAATATCAATAATAAGAAGACAAAATGAACCTAATACAAATAAATGAATGCTTAATAACTCCCCTGCACATGCTCCTAAAAATCCAAACCTTCACCTGTAAATAAAACGTCCCGACCTGAAGACATCTTAATGTTATTATTTTGTTATACACACAGTGCCGCCAAGTGGAATCAAAAATTTGTTTTTATTTTAATTTTCACGTACTGCACGGTGCCCTTTTGACGAATCCGACTGAAAATTAGTCAGAAAAGACTCAAGACAATGATCTTACTCTCTGCCGAATTTTGTGACGTTTTGGCAAAAGGCGTGGCTATTAAGGTGCTGAAAAGTCCGATTGTACTCTGTGGCAACAAAAGCTCCGGCAACATGACTCAGATCATCCTATCTTCTCGAAGTTGTACACATTTGAGGATACTTCAGCCCTGAAGACATCTACCAACTTATTTTATATCGTAGTAGTAGCGCCACCAACTGGTAAAAGCTAATACAAGTTATTTTCTTGGATGTTTTTCTCCGTGCAACTCAACAAGGTCGCCCTCATATATGCTCGGATGACTGTTTCGGCCATGAGGATGTCACAATACGAAATTCGTGATTTTTCGTGAAAAGTTGTGGGAGTGGCATTGCACTGTTCGGCAATAAAACAAAGCTGATTATGAGGTTCTAAATATGAACGACAACTCGTAAAACTTTACACACACATCAGGCCGAGCAAATTTATCAATATTTTATACGTTAGTTGTGCAGCTTTTTTGAAATGGCTCGCCATGGCCCTCGAGAAATGTTAAAAAAAAGCAGCTCTGGTTGAGTGTTTCACCTCGCTTTTTGTAAATTTTATGGAGTACAGTGAACCCTCGGTTATCGCGGTTAATGGGGACCGAGACCACCCGCGAAAACTGAAAATCCGCGAAGTAGCGGCGCACCTTCAAAAATGCTTAAAAAAAATATACAATATATATAATAAATATATATATATATATATATATATATATATATATATATATATATATATATATATATATATATACGGGGAGAGAGAGAGTGAAATTCATGTTATAACAAAAAAACCAAATTATTATTAAAACGTATTATTTTTTTATTCCCCAGCCATTCTTTTTGTATTTATTTAATTACTCCGACTTTTACCTGCTGGTACGCCGTCCGGTGTGCCCTGTGAAATGAAAGGTGGCATTCTTTATTTATTTATTCATTTATTCATTCATAACTGACAGCCTCGCGCTCCGCTCGTGCCCGGGCAGAAGAGGTGCTCCAATTTGGCTTAACTGTGACACACGCCCGTCCTCCTCCGTCCGGAGCTTCCATTCGGTTAAACTTAGGGGCCGCTTGGCACCGCCCGTGCCCGGGGAAGGTGCTCCTCTTCGGCTTACTGTGACGCGAGCATGCCCTCCTCCTCCGGAGCTTCCATTCGGTTAAACTTAGGGGCCGCTTGGAACCGCCCGTGCCCGGGGAAGGTGCTCCTCTTCGGCTTACTGTGACGCGAGCATGCCCTCCTCCTCCGGAGCTTCCATTCGGTTAAACTTAGGGGCCGATTGGCACCGCCCGTGCCCGGGGAAGGTGCTCCTCTACGGCTTAACTGCCACGCACGCTGGCCGGAGCTCTGGTACGGTCCGAACCGCGCGAAACGTCGCCACCGATCGTGTCCGGGGGAACGTGCTCTTCTTCGTCCACTCTCCTCTTCGCCCACGCTCTTCTTCGGCGCACGCCGGCCGTCTAACCGCTCCAGCGCCCCGTCGTGCCGCTCGGCGAAACTACAATGCCCCCGAATATTTTTTAGACCCGCGAAGCACTGAACCTGCGAAAGGTGAACCGCGAAGTAGCGAGGGTTCACTGTATGTATAAGACCAAGACCTACAAAAAAGTCTCTTGGAGCAATGAGCTAGGTTTTACAGGAAGTCGGCCATTTTGAATTTACTTAAAAGGGGGCGGGTCACCACAATGGACTTTGTGTAGAAATTATTATTGGGGCCCGAGCAGCGACCGCGGCGAGGTCCCTATTGTTTTTGTAGAAAATATTATTACTTTTATTATTATTATTATTATTATTATTAGGGCCTGAGCAGCGACCGCTGCGAAGTCCCTATTGTTTTTGTAGAAATTATTATTATTATTTTTCCGATTGTTCGATCGCATTTTTGACCCCCGAAACATGCACAAAAACTCACCAAACCTGGCAGTCTCATCGGGCATGGCGAAAAATTTGATATTTTAACGTCTAATATGAACAGGAAGTGAGTTATGAATTTTTGAAAGTCCGACTTTTGCCCTTTTTTGCATGTTTACAGGGGTCATTCTTTTGCACCCTGATCCTAAAGGCTTCATCTGATTGCCTTAAAATTCTGTCTGTAGCATCTGAAGACCTGGGACAAACACTGGGGCTAAAATTTTTTGTTTCCGAAATACTATATGACGGGGGCGGGGCATCAAAGTTTTCACTTAAGATTTCCTTCGCCGCAATGGACAAAATGCTTAATAACTCTCCTGCACATGCTGCTAAAAATCCAAAACTTCACATGTACATAAAGAGTCTGTACCTGAAGACATCTATATGTTTATATTCAGTTATACACCTTGCGCCAATCAATATCATTTTTTACATTTTGACGTACTGCACGGTGCCCTTGTAACGAATCTGATTGAAAATTGGCTAGAAAAGACTCAAGACATTGATCTTACTCTATCCCTATTTTTGTGACTTTCCTTCGAAGGGCGTGGCTATTACGGTGCCGCAGAGTCTGATTATTCTCCGTGGCAACAAAAGTTCCTGCAAAATGATTCAGATGATCCATCTTCTCGAAATTTTTCACATTTGAGGATATTCAGGCCCTGAAGACGGCTGCCAACTTATTTTTGATCGCAGTGGTAGCGCCACCAACTGGTTAAAACAAATATAAATTATTTTCGTTGATGTTTTTCTCCGGGCATGTTAACAAAATCTACCTTATATTTGCTCGGATGAGTGTTTAGGCCTTGAGCATGTCACAATACGAAAGTCTTTCGCCTTCTTCAGAGTGTCACATGATGGTGTCTTGTGACCCGCCTTTATCAGCTGATGTTCCATGAGGGCGTGACTTACCTGTCACAAGAATGAAGGCAAGTCACGCCCCCCGCTGTCCGTTCACTCCGCCAAGATGCTGGTCCAGGTGGTAGAGAGGATGAAGGCTCCCTTGTCTCTGTTCATGGTTTTTATGCCTCGCTTGCAGATCTCAATGGCCTCTCTGATCCAGCGCTGTTGTTTGTTCTCTTCTGTGCGGATGACCCTGCCCTTCTCCCGGTCCATGATGTGGTTTTCCCTTTTGCAGTGGTCAGTGATTGCTGATTTGTAATGTTCATGTTGTGCTTGTTCTTTTACTGCTCTGATTTTTTTCATTTTTTTGACAGGTAAGTCACACCCTCATGGAACATCAGCTCAAGACACCATCATGCGACACTCTGAAGTAGGCGAAAGACTCGCCGAAACATGTCAGGTAAAAAATTAACCTAAAACATAATTGTCTGCTTTTAATGAATCAGTCAAATATCAATAATAAGAAGACAAAATGAACCTAATACAAATAAATGAATGCTTAATAACTCCCCTGCACATGCTCCTAAAAATCCAAACCTTCACCTGTAAATAAAACGTCCCGACCTGAAGACATCTTAATGTTATTATTTTGTTATACACACAGTGCCGCCAAGTGGAATCAAAAATTTGTTTTTATTTTAATTGTCACGTACTGCACGGTGCCCTTTCGACGAATCCGACTGAAAATTAGTCAGAAAAGACTCAAGACAATGATCTTACTCTCTGCCGAATTTTGTGACGTTTTGGCAAAAGGCGTGGCTATTACGGTGCTGAAAAGTCCGATTGTACTCTGTGGCAACAAAAGCTCCAGCAACATGACTCAGATGATCCTATCTTCTCGAAGTTGCACACATTTGAGGATACTTCAGCCCTGAAGACATCTACCAACTTATTTTTCATCGTAGTAGTAGCGCCCCCAACTGGTAAAAGCTAATACAAGTTATTTTCTTGGATGTTTTTCTCCGTGCAACTCAACAAGGTCGCCCTCATATATGCTCGGATGACTGTTTCGGCCATGAGGATGTCACAATACGAAATTCGTCCTTTTTCATGAAAAGTTGTGGGAGTGGCATTGCACTGTTCGGCAATAAAACAAAGCTGATTATGAGGTTCTAAATATGAACGACAACTCGTGAAACTTTACACACACATCAGGCCGAGCAAATTTATCAATATTTTATACGTTAGTTGTGCAGCTTTTTTGAAATGGCTCGCCATGGCCCTCGAGAAATGTTCAAAAAAGCAGCCCTGGTTGAGTGTTTCACCTCGCTTTTTGTAAATTTTATGGAGTACAGTGAACCCTCGGTTATCGCGGTTAATGGGGACCGAGACCACCCGCGAAAACTGAAAATCCGCGAAGTAGCGGCGCACCTTCAAAAATGCTTAAAAAAAATATATAATAAATATATAAATATATATATATATATATATATATATATATATATATATATATATATATATATATATACGGGGGGAGAGAGAGAGTGAAATTCATGTTATAACAAAAAAAACAAATTATTATTAAAACTTATTATTTTTTTATTCCCCAACCATTCTTTTTGTATTTATTTAATTACTCCGACTTTTACCTGCTGGTACGCCGTCCGGTGTGCCCTGTGAAATGAAAGGTGGCATTCTTTATTTATTTATTCATTTATTCATTCATAACTGACAGCCTCGCGCTCCGCTTGTGCCCGGCAGAAGAGGTGCTCCAATTCGGCTTAACTGTGACACACGCCCGCCCTCCTCCCCCGGAGCTTCCATTCGGTTAAACTTAGGGGCCGCTTGGCACCGCCCGTGCCCGGGGAAGGTGCTCCTCTTCGGCTTACTGTGACGCGAGCATGCCCTCCTCCTCCGGAGCTTCCATTCGGTTAAACTTAGGGGCCGCTTGGAACCGCCCGTGCCCGGGGAAGGTGCTCCTCTTCGGCTTACTGTGACGCGAGCATGCCCTCCTCCTCCGGAGCTTCCATTCGGTTAAACTCAGGGGCCGCTTGGAACCGCCCGTGCCCGGGGAAGGTGCTCCTCTACGGCTTAACTGCCACGCACGCCGGCCGGAGCTCTGGTACGGTCCGAACCGCGCGAAACGTCGCCACCGATCGTGTCCGGGGGAACGTGCTCTTCTTCGTCCACTCTCCTCTTCGCCCACGCTCTTCTTCGGCGCACGCCGGCCGTCTAACCGCTCCAGCGCCCCGTCGTGCCGCTCGGCGAAACTACAATGCCCCCGAATATTTTTTAGACCCGCGAAGCACTGAACCCGCGAAAGGTGAACCTCGAAGTAGCGAGGGTTCACTGTATGTATAAGACCAAGACCTACAAAAAAGTCTCTTGGAGCAATGAGCTAGGTTTTACAGGAAGTCGGCCATTTTGAATTTACTTAAAAGGGGGCGGGTCTCCACAATGGACTTTGTGTAGAAATTATTATTGGGGCCCGCCCGAGCAGCGACCGCGGCGAGGTCCCTATTGTTTTTGTAGAAAATATTATTACTTTTATTATTATTATTATTATTATTATTATTATTATTAGGGCCTGAGCAGCGACCGCTGCGAAGTCCCTATTGTTTTTGTAGAAATTATTATTATTATTATTTTTCCGATTGTTCGATCGCATTTTTGACCCCCGAAACATGCACAAAAACTCACCAAACTTGGCAGTCTCATCGGGCATGGCGAAAAATTTGATATTTTTTAACGTCTAATATGAACAGGAAGTGAGTTATGAATTTTTGAAAGTCCGACTTTTGCCCTTTTTTGCATGTTTACAGGGGTCATTCTTTTGCACCCTGATCCTAAAGGCTTCATCTGATTGCCTTAAAGTTCTGTCTGGAGCATCTTAAGACCTGGGACAAACACTGGGGCTAAAATTTTTTGTTTCCGAAATACTATATGACGGGGGCGGGGCTTCAAAGTTTTCACTTAAGATTTCCTTCGCCGCAATGGACAAAATGCTTAATAACTCTCCTGCCCGTGCTGCTAAAAATCCAAAACTTCACATGTACATAAAGAGTCGGTACCTGAAGACATCTATATGTTTATATTCAGTTATACACCTTGCGCCAATCAATATAAATGTTTACATTTTGACGTACTGCACGGTGCCCTTTTAACGAATCCGACTGAAAATTGGCTAGAAAAGACTCAAGACATTGATCTTACTCTATCCCTATTTTTATGACTTTCCTTCAAAGGGCGTGGCTATTACGGTGCCGCAGAGTCTGATTATTCTCCGTGGCAACAAAAGTTCCTGCAAAATGATTCAGATGATCCATCTTCTGGAAATCTTTCACATTTGAGGATATTCAGGCCCTGAAGACGGCTGCCAACTTATTTTTGATCGCAGTGGTAGCGCCACCAACTGGTTAAAACAAATACAAATTATTTTCGTTGATGTTTTTCTCCGGGCAGGTTAACAAAATCTACCTTATATTTGCTCGGATGAGTGTTTAGGCCTTGAGCATGTCACAATACGAAAGTCTTTCGCCTTCTTCAGAGTGTCACATGATGGTGTCTTGTGACCCGTCTTTATCAGCTGATGTTCCATGAGGGCGTGACTTACCTGTCACAAGAATGAAGGCAAGTCACGCCCCCCGGTGTCCGTTCACTCCGCCAAGATGCTGGTCCAGGTGGTAGAGAGGATGAAGGCTCCCTTGTCTCTGTTCATGGTTTTTATGCCTCGCTTGCAGATCTCAATGGCCTCTCTGATCCAGCGCTGTTGTTTGTTCTCTTCTGTGCGGATGACCCTGCCCTTCTCCCGGTCCATGATGTGGTTTTCCCTTTTGCAGTGGTCAGTGATTGCTGATTTGTAATGTTCATGTTGTGCTTGTTCTTTTACTGCTCTGATTTTTTCATTTTTTTGACAGGTAAGTCACACCCTCATGGAACATCAGCTCAAGACACCATCATGCGACACTCTGAAGAAGGCGAAAGACTCGCCGAAACATGTCAGGTAAAAAAGTTAACCTAAAACATAATTGTCTGCTTTTAATGAATCAGTCAAATATCAATAATAAGAAGACAAAATGAACCTAATACAAATAAATGAATGCTTAATAACTCCCCTGCACATGCTCCTAAAAATCCAAACCTTCACCTGTAAATAAAACGTCCCGACCTGAAGACATCTTAATGTTATTATTTTGTTATACACACAGTGCCGCCAAGTGGAATCAAAAATTTGTTTTTATTTTAATTTTCACGTACTGCATGGTGCCCTTTTGACGAATCCGACTGAAAATTAGTCAGAAAAGACTTAAGACAATGATCTTACTCTCTGCCGAATTTTGTGACGTTTTGGCAAAAGGCGTGGCTATTAAGGTGCTGAAAAGTCCGATTGTACTCTGTGGCAACAAAAGCTCCGGCAACATGACTCAGATGATCCTATCTTCTCGAAGTTGTACACATTTGAGGATACTTCAGCCCTGAAGACATCTACCAACTTATTTTACATCGTAGTAGTAGCGCCACCAACTGGTAAAAGCTAATACAAGTTATTTTCTTGGATGTTTTTCTCCGTGCAACTCAACAAGGTCGCCCTCATATATGCTCGGATGACTGTTTCGGCCATGAGGATGTCACAATACGAAATTCGTGATTTTTCGTGAAAAGTTGTGGGAGTGGCATTGCACTGTTCAGCAATAAAACAAAGCTGATTATGAGGTTCTAAATATGAACGACAACTCGTAAAACTTTACACACACATCAGGCCGAGCAAATTTATCAATATTTTATACGTTAGTTGTGCAGCTTTTTTGAAATGGCTCGCCATGGCCCTCGAGAAATGTTAAAAAAAAGCAGCTCTGGTTGAGTGTTTCACCTCGCTTTTTGTAAATTTTATGGAGTACAGTGAACCCTCGGTTATCGCGGTTAATGGGGACCGAGACCACCCGCGAAAACTGAAAATCCGCGAAGTAGCGGCGCACCTTCAAAAATGCTTAAAAAAAATATACAATATATATAATAAATATATAAATATATATATATATATATATATATATATATATATATATATATACGGGGAGAGAGAGAGTGAAATTCATGTTATAACAAAAAAAACAAATTATTATTAAAACGTATTATTTTTTTATTCCCCAGCCATTCTTTTTGTATTTATTTAATTACTCCGACTTTTACCTGCTGGTACGCCGTCCGGTGTGCCCTGTGAAATGAAAGGTGGCATTCTTTATTTATTTATTCATTTATTCATTCATAACTGACAGCCTCGCGCTCCGCTCGTGCCCGGGCAGAAGAGGTGCTCCAATTTGGCTTAACTGTGACACACGCCCGTCCTCCTCCCCCGGAGCTTCCATTCGGTTAAACTTAGGGGCCGCTTGGCACCGCCCGTGCCCGGGGAAGGTGCTCCTCTTCGGCTTACTGTGACGCGAGCATGCCCTCCTCCTCCGGAGCTTCCATTCGGTTAAACTTAGGGGCCGCTTGGAACCGCCCGTGCCCGGGGAAGGTGCTCCTCTTCGGCTTACTGTGACGCGAGCATGCCCTCCTCCTCCGGAGCTTCCATTCGGTTAAACTTAGGGGCCGCTTGGCACTGCCCGTGCCCGGGGAAGGTGCTCCTCTACGGCTTAACTGCCACGCACGCTGGCCGGAGCTCTGGTACGGTCCGAACCGCGCGAAACGTCGCCACCGATCGTGTCCGGGGGAACGTGCTCTTCTTCGTCCACTCTCCTCTTCGCCCACGCTCTTCTTCGGCGCACGCCGGCCGTCTAACCGCTCCAGCGCCCCGTCGTGCCGCTCGGCGAAACTACAATGCCCCCGAATATTTTTTAGACCCGCGAAGCACTGAACCCGCGAAAGGTGAACCGCGAAGTAGCGAGGGTTCACTGTATGTATAAGACCAAGACCTACAAAAAAGTCTCTTGGAGCAATGAGCTAGGTTTTACAGGAAGTCGGCCATTTTGAATTTACTGAAAAGGGGGCGGGTCACCACAATGGACTTTGTGTAGAAATTATTATTGGGGCCCGAGCAGCGACCGCGGCGAGGTCCCTATTGTTTTTGTAGAAGATATTATTACTTTTATTATTATTATTATTATTATTATTAGGGTCTGAGCAGCGACCGCTGCGAAGTCCCTATTGTTTTTGTAGAAATTATTATTATTATTATTTTTCCGATTGTTCGATCGCATTTTTGACCCCCGAAACATGCACAAAAACTCACCAAACTTGGCAGTCTCATCGGGCATGGCGAAAAATTTGATATTTTAACGTCTAATATGAACAGGAAGTGAGTTATGAATTTTTGAAAGTCCGACTTTTGCCCTTTTTTGCATGTTTACAGTGGTCATTCTTTTGCACCCTGATCCTAAAGGCTTCATCTGATTGCCTTAAAATTCTGTCTGTAGCATCTGAAGACCTGGCACAAACACTGGGGCTAAAATTTTTTGTTTCCGAAATACTATATGACGGGGGCGGGGCATCAAAGTTTTCACTTAAGATTTCCTTCGCCGCAATGGACAAAATGCTTAATAACTCTCCTGCACATGCTGCTAAAAATCCAAAACTTCACATGTACATAAAGAGTCTGTACCTGAAGACATCTATATGTTTATATTCAGTTATACACCTTGCGCCAATCAATATCATTTTTTACATTTTGACGTACTGCACGGTGCCCTTTTAACGAATCTGATTGAAAATTGGCTAGAAAAGACTCAAGACATTGATCTTACTCTATCCCTATTTTTGTGACTTTCCTTCGAAGGGCGTGGCTATTACGGTGCCGCAGAGTCTGATTATTCTCCGTGGCAACAAAAGTTCCTGCAAAATGATTCAGATGATCCATCTTCTCGAAATTTTTCACATTTGAGGATATTCAGGCCCTGAAGACGGCTGCCAACTTATTTTTGATCGCAGTGGTAGCGCCACCAACTGGTTAAAACAAATATAAATTATTTTCGTTGATGTTTTTCTCCGGGCATGTTAACAAAATCTACCTTATATTTGCTCGGATGAGTGTTTAGGCCTTGAGGATGTCACAATACGAAAGTCTTTCGCCTTCTTCAGAGTGTCACATGATGGTGTCTTGTGGCCCGTCTTTATCAGCTGATGTTCCATGAGGGCGTGACTTACCTGTCACAAGAATGAAGGCAAGTCACGCCCCCCGCTGTCCGTTCACTCCGCCAAAATGCTGCTCCAGGTGGTAGAGAGGATGAAGGCTCCCTTGTCTCTGTTCATGGTTTTTATGCCTCGCTTGCAGATCTCAATGGCCTCTCTGATCCAGCGCTGTTGTTTGTTCTCTTCGGTGCGGATGACCCTGCCCTTCTCCCGGTCCATGATGTGGTTTTCCCTTTTGCAGTGGTCAGTGATTGCTGATTTGTAATGTTCATGTTGTGCTTGTTCTTTTACTGCTCTGATTTTTCATTTTTTTGACAGGTAAGTCACACCCTCATGGAACATCAGCTGATAAAGACGGGTCTCAAGACACCATCATGCGACACTCTGAAGAAGGCGAAAGACTCGCCGAAACATGTCAGGTAAAAAATTAACCTAAAACATAATTGTCTGCTTTTAATGAATCAGTCAAATATCAATAATAAGAAGACAAAATGAACCTAATACAAATAAATGAATGCTTAATAACTCCCCTGCACATGCTCCTAAAAATCCAAACCTTCACCTGTAAATAAAACGTCCCGACCTGAAGACATCTTAATGTTATTATTTTGTTATACACACAGTGCCGCCAAGTGGAATCAAAAATTTGTTTTTATTTTAATTTTCACGTACTGCACGGTGCCCTTTTGACGAATCCGACTGAAAATTAGTCAGAAAAGACTCAAGACAATGATCTTACTCTCTGCCGAATTTTGTGACGTTTTGGCAAAAGGCGTGGCTATTAAGGTGCTGAAAAGTCCGATTGTACTCTGTGGCAACAAAAGCTCCGGCAACATGACTCAGATCATCCTATCTTCTCGAAGTTGTACACATTTGAGGATACTTCAGCTATGAAGACATCTACCAACTTATTTTATATCGTAGTAGTAGCGCCACCAACTGGTAAAAGCTAATACAAGTTATTTTCTTGGATGTTTTTCTCCGTGCAACTCAACAAGGTCGCCCTCATATATGCTCGGATGACTGTTTCGGCCATGAGGATGTCACAATACGAAATTCGTGATTTTTCGTGAAAAGTTGTGGGAGTGGCATTGCACTGTTCGGCAATAAAACAAAGCTGATTATGAGGTTCTAAATATGAACGACAACTCGTAAAACTTTACACACACATCAGGCCGAGCAAATTTATCAATATTTTATACGTTAGTTGTGCAGCTTTTTTGAAATGGCTCGCCATGGCCCTCGAGAAATGTTAAAAAAAAGCAGCTCTGGTTGAGTGTTTCACCTCGCTTTTTGTAAATTTTATGGAGTACAGTGAACCCTCGGTTATCGCGGTTAATGGGGACCGAGACCACCCGCGAAAACTGAAAATCCGCGAAGTAGCGGCGCACCTTCAAAAATGCTTAAAAAAAATATACAATATATATAATAAATATATATATATATATATATATATATATATATATATATATACGGGGAGAGAGAGAGTGAAATTCATGTTATAACAAAAAAACCAAATTATTATTAAAACGTATTATTTTTTTATTCCCCAGCCATTCTTTTTGTATTTATTTAATTACTCCGACTTTTACCTGCTGGTACGCCGTCCGGTGTGCCCTGTGAAATGAAAGGTGGCATTATTTATTTATTTATTCATTTATTCATTCATAACTGACAGCCTCGCGCTCCGCTCGTGCCCGGGCAGAAGAGGTGCTCCAATTTGGCTTAACTGTGACACACGCCCGTCCTCCTCCGTCCGGAGCTTCCATTCGGTTAAACTTAGGGGCCGCTTGGCACCGCCCGTGCCCGGGGAAGGTGCTCCTCTTCGGCTTACTGTGACGCGAGCATGCCCTCCTCCTCCGGAGCTTCCATTCGGTTAAACTTAGGGGCCGCTTGGAACCGCCCGTGCCCGGGGAAGGTGCTCCTCTTCGGCTTACTGTGACGCGAGCATGCCCTCCTCCTCCGGAGCTTCCATTCGGTTAAACTTAGGGGCCGCTTGGCACCGCCCGTGCCCGGGAAAGGTGCTCCTCTACGGCTTAACTGCCACGCACGCTGGCCGGAGCTCTGGTACGGTCCGAACCGCGCGAAACGTCGCCACAGATCGTGTCCGGGGGAACGTGCTCTTCTTCGTCCACTCTCCTCTTCGCCCACGCTCTTCTTCGGCGCACGCCGGCCGTCTAACCGCTCCAGCGCCCCGTCGTGCCGCTCGGCGAAACTACAATGCCCCCGAATATTTTTTAGACCCGCGAAGCACTGAACCTGCGAAAGGTGAACCGCGAAGTAGCGAGGGTTCACTGTATGTATAAGACCAAGACCTACAAAAAAGTCTCTTGGAGCAATGAGCTAGGTTTTACAGGAAGTCGGCCATTTTGAATTTACTTAAAAGGGGGCGGGTCACCACAATGGACTTTGTGTAGAAATTATTATTGGGGCCCGAGCAGCGACCGCGGCGAGGTCCCTATTGTTTTTGTAGAAAATATTATTACTTTTATTATTATTATTATTATTATTATTAGGGCCTGAGCAGCGACCGCTGCGAAGTCCCTATTGTTTTTGTAGAAATTATTATTATTATTTTTCCGATTGTTCGATCGCATTTTTGACCCCCGAAACATGCACAAAAACTCACCAAACCTGGCAGTCTCATCGGGCATGGCGAAAAATTTGATATTTTAACGTCTAATATGAACAGGAAGTGAGTTATGAATTTTTGAAAGTCCGACTTTTGCCCTTTTTTGCATGTTTACAGGGGTCATTCTTTTGCACCCTGATCCTAAAGGCTTCATCTGATTGCCTTAAAATTCTGTCTGTAGCATCTGAAGACCTGGGACAAACACTGGGGCTAAAATTTTTTGTTTCCGAAATACTATATGACGGGGGCGGGGCATCAAAGTTTTCACTTAAGATTTCCTTCGCCGCAATGGACAAAATGCTTAATAACTCTCCTGCACATGCTGCTAAAAATCCAAAACTTCACATGTACATAAAGAGTCTGTACCTGAAGACATCTATATGTTTATATTCAGTTATACACCTTGCGCCAATCAATATCATTTTTTACATTTTGACGTACTGCACGGTGCCCTTGTAACGAATCTGATTGAAAATTGGCTAGAAAAGACTCAAGACATTGATCTTACTCTATCCCTATTTTTGTGACTTTCCTTCGAAGGGCGTGGCTATTACGGTGCCGCAGAGTCTGATTATTCTCCGTGGCAACAAAAGTTCCTGCAAAATGATTCAGATGATCCATCTTCTCGAAATTCTTCACATTTGAGGATATTCAGGCCCTGAAGACGGCTGCCAACTTATTTTTGATCGCAGTGGTAGCGCCACCAACTGGTTAAAACAAATATAAATTATTTTCGTTGATGTTTTTCTCCGGGCATGTTAACAAAATCTACCTTATATTTGCTCGGATGAGTGTTTAGGCCTTGAGCATGTCACAATACGAAAGTCTTTCGCCTTCTTCAGAGTGTCACATGATGGTGTCTTGTGACCCGCCTTTATCAGCTGATGTTCCATGAGGGCGTGACTTACCTGTCACAAGAATGAAGGCAAGTCACGCCCCCCGCTGTCCGTTCACTCCGCCAAGATGCTGGTCCAGGTGGTAGAGAGGATGAAGGCTCCCTTGTCTCTGTTCATGGTTTTTATGCCTCGCTTGCAGATCTCAATGGCCTCTCTGATCCAGCGCTGTTGTTTGTTCTCTTCTGTGCGGATGACCCTGCCCTTCTCCCGGTCCATGATGTGGTTTTCCCTTTTGCAGTGGTCAGTGATTGCTGATTTGTAATGTTCATGTTGTGCTTGTTCTTTTACTGCTCTGATTTTTTTCATTTTTTTGACAGGTAAGTCACACCCTCATGGAACATCAGCTCAAGACACCATCATGCGACACTCTGAAGTAGGCGAAAGACTCGCCGAAACATGTCAGGTAAAAAATTAACCTAAAACATAATTGTCTGCTTTTAATGAATCAGTCAAATATCAATAATAAGAAGACAAAATGAACCTAGTACAAATAAATGAATGCTTAATAACTCCCCTGCACATGCTCCTAAAAATCCAAACCTTCACCTGTAAATAAAACGTCCCGACCTGAAGACATCTTAATGTTATTATTTTGTTATACACACAGTGCCGCCAAGTGGAATCAAAAATTTGTTTTTATTTTAATTGTCACGTACTGCACGGTGCCCTTTCGACGAATCCGACTGAAAATTAGTCAGAAAAGACTCAAGACAATGATCTTACTCTCTGCCGAATTTTGTGACGTTTTGGCAAAAGGCGTGGCTATTACGGTGCTGAAAAGTCCGATTGTACTCTGTGGCAACAAAAGCTCCAGCAACATGACTCAGATGATCCTATCTTCTCGAAGTTGCACACATTTGAGGATACTTCAGCCCTGAAGACATCTACCAACTTATTTTTCATCGTAGTAGTAGCGCCCCCAACTGGTAAAAGCTAATACAAGTTATTTTCTTGGATGTTTTTCTCCGTGCAACTCAACAAGGTCGCCCTCATATATGCTCGGATGACTGTTTCGGCCATGAGGATGTCACAATACGAAATTCGTCCTTTTTCATGAAAAGTTGTGGGAGTGGCATTGCACTGTTCGGCAATAAAACAAAGCTGATTATGAGGTTCTAAATATGAACGACAACTCGTGAAACTTTACACACACATCAGGCCGAGCAAATTTATCAATATTTTATACGTTAGTTGTGCAGCTTTTTTGAAATGGCTCGCCATGGCCCTCGAGAAATGTTCAAAAAAGCAGCCCTGGTTGAGTGTTTCACCTCGCTTTTTGTAAATTTTATGGAGTACAGTGAACCCTCGGTTATCGCGGTTAATGGGGACCGAGACCACCCGCGAAAACTGAAAATCCGCGAAGTAGCGGCGCACCTTCAAAAATGCTTAAAAAAAATATATAATAAATATATAAATATATATATATATATATATATATATATATATATATATATATATATACGGGGGGAGAGAGAGAGTGAAATTCATGTTATAACAAAAAAAACAAATTATTATTAAAACTTATTATTTTTTTATTCCCCAACCATTCTTTTTGTATTTATTTAATTACTCCGACTTTTACCTGCTGGTACGCCGTCCGGTGTGCCCTGTGAAATGAAAGGTGGCATTCTTTATTTATTTATTCATTTATTCATTCATAACTGACAGCCTCGCGCTCCGCTTGTGCCCGGCAGAAGAGGTGCTCCAATTCGGCTTAACTGTGACACACGCCCGCCCTCCTCCCCCGGAGCTTCCATTCGGTTAAACTTAGGGGCCGCTTGGCACCGCCCGTGCCCGGGGAAGGTGCTCCTCTTCGGCTTACTGTGACGCGAGCATGCCCTCCTCCTCCGGAGCTTCCATTCGGTTAAACTTAGGGGCCGCTTGGAACCGCCCGTGCCCGGGGAAGGTGCTCCTCTTCGGCTTACTGTGACGCGAGCATGCCCTCCTCCTCCGGAGCTTCCATTCGGTTAAACTCAGGGGCCGCTTGGAACCGCCCGTGCCCGGGGAAGGTGCTCCTCTACGGCTTAACTGCCACGCACGCCGGCCGGAGCTCTGGTACGGTCCGAACCGCGCGAAACGTCGCCACCGATCGTGTCCGGGGGAACGTGCTCTTCTTCGTCCACTCTCCTCTTCGCCCACGCTCTTCTTCGGCGCACGCCGGCCGTCTAACCGCTCCAGCGCCCCGTCGTGCCGCTCGGCGAAACTACAATGCCCCCGAATATTTTTTAGACCCGCGAAGCACTGAACCCGCGAAAGGTGAACCTCGAAGTAGCGAGGGTTCACTGTATGTATAAGACCAAGACCTACAAAAAAGTCTCTTGGAGCAATGAGCTAGGTTTTACAGGAAGTCGGCCATTTTGAATTTACTTAAAAGGGGGCGGGTCTCCACAATGGACTTTGTGTAGAAATTATTATTGGGGCCCGAGCAGCGACCGCGGCGAGGTCCCTATTGTTTTTGTAGAAAATATTATTACTTTTATTATTATTATTATTATTATTATTATTATTATTAGGGCCTGAGCAGCGACCGCTGCGAAGTCCCTATTGTTTTTGTAGAAATTATTATTATTATTATTTTTCCGATTGTTCGATCGCATTTTTGACCCCCGAAACATGCACAAAAACTCACCAAACTTGGCAGTCTCATCGGGCATGGCGAAAAATTTGATATTTTTTAACGTCTAATATGAACAGGAAGTGAGTTATGAATTTTTGAAAGTCCGACTTTTGCCCTTTTTTGCATGTTTACAGGGGTCATTCTTTTGCACCCTGATCCTAAAGGCTTCATCTGATTGCCTTAAAGTTCTGTCTGGAGCATCTTAAGACCTGGGACAAACACTGGGGCTAAAATTTTTTGTTTCCGAAATACTATATGACGGGGGCGGGGCTTCAAAGTTTTCACTTAAGATTTCCTTCGCCGCAATGGACAAAATGCTTAATAACTCTCCTGCCCGTGCTGCTAAAAATCCAAAACTTCACATGTACATAAAGAGTCGGTACCTGAAGACATCTATATGTTTATATTCAGTTATACACCTTGCGCCAATCAATATAAATGTTTACATTTTGACGTACTGCACGGTGCCCTTTTAACGAATCCGACTGAAAATTGGCTAGAAAAGACTCAAGACATTGATCTTACTCTATCCCTATTTTTATGACTTTCCTTCAAAGGGCGTGGCTATTACGGTGCCGCAGAGTCTGATTATTCTCCGTGGCAACAAAAGTTCCTGCAAAATGATTCAGATGATCCATCTTCTGGAAATCTTTCACATTTGAGGATATTCAGGCCCTGAAGACGGCTGCCAACTTATTTTTGATCGCAGTGGTAGCGCCAACAACTGGTTAAAACAAATACAAATTATTTTCTTTGATGTTTTTCTCCGGGCAGGTTAACAAAATCTACCTTATATTTGCTCGGATGAGTGTTTAGGCCTTGAGCATGTCACAATACGAAAGTCTTTCGCCTTCTTCAGAGTGTCACATGATGGTGTCTTGTGACCCGTCTTTATCAGCTGATGTTCCATGAGGGCGTGACTTACCTGTCACAAGAATGAAGGCAAGTCACGCCCCCCGGTGTCCGTTCACTCCGCCAAGATGCTGGTCCAGGTGGTAGAGAGGATGAAGGCTCCCTTGTCTCTGTTCATGGTTTTTATGCCTCGCTTGCAGATCTCAATGGCCTCTCTGATCCAGCGCTGTTGTTTGTTCTCTTCTGTGCGGATGACCCTGCCCTTCTCCCGGTCCATGATGTGGTTTTCCCTTTTGCAGTGGTCAGTGATTGCTGATTTGTAATGTTCATGTTGTGCTTGTTCTTTTACTGCTCTGATTTTTTCATTTTTTTGACAGGTAAGTCACACCCTCATGGAACATCAGCTCAAGACACCATCATGCGACACTCTGAAGAAGGCGAAAGACTCGCCGAAACATGTCAGGTAAAAAATTAACCTAAAACATAATTGTCTGCTTTTAATGAATCAGTCAAATATCAATAATAAGAAGACAAAATGAACCTAATACAAATAAATGAATGCTTAATAACTCCCCTGCACATGCTCCTAAAAATCCAAACCTTCACCTGTAAATAAAACGTCCCGACCTGAAGACATCTTAATGTTATTATTTTGTTATACACACAGTGCCGCCAAGTGGAATCAAAAATTTGTTTTTATTTTAATTTTCACGTACTGCATGGTGCCCTTTTGACGAATCCGACTGAAAATTAGTCAGAAAAGACTTAAGACAATGATCTTACTCTCTGCCGAATTTTGTGACGTTTTGGCAAAAGGCGTGGCTATTAAGGTGCTGAAAAGTCCGATTGTACTCTGTGGCAACAAAAGCTCCGGCAACATGACTCAGATGATCCTATCTTCTCGAAGTTGTACACATTTGAGGATACTTCAGCCCTGAAGACATCTACCAACTTATTTTACATCGTAGTAGTAGCGCCACCAACTGGTAAAAGCTAATACAAGTTATTTTCTTGGATGTTTTTCTCCGTGCAACTCAACAAGGTCGCCCTCATATATGCTCGGATGACTGTTTCGGCCATGAGGATGTCACAATACGAAATTCGTGATTTTTCGTGAAAAGTTGTGGGAGTGGCATTGCACTGTTCAGCAATAAAACAAAGCTGATTATGAGGTTCTAAATATGAACGACAACTCGTAAAACTTTACACACACATCAGGCCGAGCAAATTTATCAATATTTTATACGTTAGTTGTGCAGCTTTTTTGAAATGGCTCGCCATGGCCCTCGAGAAATGTTAAAAAAAAGCAGCTCTGGTTGAGTGTTTCACCTCGCTTTTTGTAAATTTTATGGAGTACAGTGAACCCTCGGTTATCGCGGTTAATGGGGACCGAGACCACCCGCGAAAACTGAAAATCCGCGAAGTAGCGGCGCACCTTCAAAAATGCTTAAAAAAAATATACAATATATATAATAAATATATAAATATATATATATATATATATATATATATATATATATATATATACGGGGAGAGAGAGAGTGAAATTCATGTTATAACAAAAAAAACAAATTATTATTAAAACGTATTATTTTTTTATTCCCCAGCCATTCTTTTTGTATTTATTTAATTACTCCGACTTTTACCTGCTGGTACGCCGTCCGGTGTGCCCTGTGAAATGAAAGGTGGCATTCTTTATTTATTTATTCATTTATTCATTCATAACTGACAGCCTCGCGCTCCGCTCGTGCCCGCGCAGAAGAGGTGCTCCAATTTGGCTTAACTGTGACACACGCCCGTCCTCCTCCCCCGGAGCTTCCATTCGGTTAAACTTAGGGGCCGCTTGGCACCGCCCGTGCCCGGGGAAGGTGCTCCTCTTCGGCTTACTGTGACGCGAGCATGCCCTCCTCCTCCGGAGCTTCCATTCGGTTAAACTTAGGGGCCGCTTGGAACCGCCCGTGCCCGGGGAAGGTGCTCCTCTTCGGCTTACTGTGACGCGAGCATGCCCTCCTCCTCCGGAGCTTCCATTCGGTTAAACTTAGGGGCCGCTTGGCACTGCCCGTGCCCGGGGAAGGTGCTCCTCTACGGCTTAACTGCCACGCACGCTGGCCGGAGCTCTGGTACGGTCCGAACCGCGCGAAACGTCGCCACCGATCGTGTCCGGGGGAACGTGCTCTTCTTCGTCCACTCTCCTCTTCGCCCACGCTCTTCTTCGGCGCACGCCGGCCGTCTAACCGCTCCAGCGCCCCGTCGTGCCGCTCGGCGAAACTACAATGCCCCCGAATATTTTTTAGACCCGCGAAGCACTGAACCCGCGAAAGGTGAACCGCGAAGTAGCGAGGGTTCACTGTATGTATAAGACCAAGACCTACAAAAAAGTCTCTTGGAGCAATGAGCTAGGTTTTACAGGAAGTCGGCCATTTTGAATTTACTGAAAAGGGGGCGGGTCACCACAATGGACTTTGTGTAGAAATTATTATTGGGGCCCGAGCAGCGACCGCGGCGAGGTCCCTATTGTTTTTGTAGAAGATATTATTACTTTTATTATTATTATTATTATTATTATTAGGGTCTGAGCAGCGACCGCTGCGAAGTCCCTATTGTTTTTGTAGAAATTATTATTATTATTATTTTTCCGATTGTTCGATCGCATTTTTGACCCCCGAAACATGCACAAAAACTCACCAAACTTGGCAGTCTCATCGGGCATGGCGAAAAATTTGATATTTTAACGTCTAATATGAACAGGAAGTGAGTTATGAATTTTTGAAAGTCCGACTTTTGCCCTTTTTTGCATGTTTACAGTGGTCATTCTTTTGCACCCTGATCCTAAAGGCTTCATCTGATTGCCTTAAAATTCTGTCTGTAGCATCTGAAGACCTGGCACAAACACTGGGGCTAAAATTTTTTGTTTCCGAAATACTATATGACGGGGGCGGGGCATCAAAGTTTTCACTTAAGATTTCCTTCGCCGCAATGGACAAAATGCTTAATAACTCTCCTGCACATGCTGCTAAAAATCCAAAACTTCACATGTACATAAAGAGTCTGTACCTGAAGACATCTATATGTTTATATTCAGTTATACACCTTGCGCCAATCAATATCATTTTTTACATTTTGACGTACTGCACGGTGCCCTTTTAACGAATCTGATTGAAAATTGGCTAGAAAAGACTCAAGACATTGATCTTACTCTATCCCTATTTTTGTGACTTTCCTTCGAAGGGCGTGGCTATTACGGTGCCGCAGAGTCTGATTATTCTCCGTGGCAACAAAAGTTCCTGCAAAATGATTCAGATGATCCATCTTCTCGAAATTTTTCACATTTGAGGATATTCAGGCCCTGAAGACGGCTGCCAACTTATTTTTGATCGCAGTGGTAGCGCCACCAACTGGTTAAAACAAATACAAATCATTTTCGTTGATTTTTTTCTCCGGGCAGGTTAACAAAATCTACCTTACATTTGCTCGGATGAGTGTTTAGGCCTTGAGGATGTCACAATACGAAAGTCTTTCGCCTTCTTCAGAGTGTCACATGATGGTGTCTTGTGGCCCGTCTTTATCAGCTGATGTTCCATGAGGGCGTGACTTACCTGTCACAAGAATGAAGGCAAGTCACGCCCCCCGCTGTCCGTTCACTCCGCCAAAATGCTGCTCCAGGTGGTAGAGAGGATGAAGGCTCCCTTGTCTCTGTTCATGGTTTTTATGCCTCGCTTGCAGATCTCAATGGCCTCTCTGATCCAGCGCTGTTGTTTGTTCTCTTCGGTGCGGATGACCCTGCCCTTCTCCCGGTCCATGATGTGGTTTTCCCTTTTGCAGTGGTCAGTGATTGCTGATTTGTAATGTTCATGTTGTGCTTGTTCTTTTACTGCTCTGATTTTTCATTTTTTTGACAGGTAAGTCACACCCTCATGGAACATCAGCTGATAAAGACGGGTCTCAAGACACCATCATGCGACACTCTGAAGAAGGCGAAAGACTCGCCGAAACATGTCAGGTAAAAAATTAACCTAAAACATAATTGTCTGCTTTTAATGAATCAGTCAAATATCAATAATAAGAAGACAAAATGAACCTAATACAAATAAATGAATGCTTAATAACTCCCCTGCACATGCTCCTAAAAATCCAAACCTTCACCTGTAAATAAAACGTCCCGACCTGAAGACATCTTAATGTTATTATTTTGTTATACACACAGTGCCGCCAAGTGGAATCAAAAATTTGTTTTTATTTTAATTTTCACGTACTGCACGGTGCCCTTTTGACGAATCCGACTGAAAATTAGTCAGAAAAGACTCAAGACAATGATCTTACTCTCTGCCGAATTTTGTGACGTTTTGGCAAAAGGCGTGGCTATTAAGGTGCTGAAAAGTCCGATTGTACTCTGTGGCAACAAAAGCTCCGGCAACATGACTCAGATCATCCTATCTTCTCGAAGTTGTACACATTTGAGGATACTTCAGCTATGAAGACATCTACCAACTTATTTTATATCGTAGTAGTAGCGCCACCAACTGGTAAAAGCTAATACAAGTTATTTTCTTGGATGTTTTTCTCCGTGCAACTCAACAAGGTCGCCCTCATATATGCTCGGATGACTGTTTCGGCCATGAGGATGTCACAATACGAAATTCGTGATTTTTCGTGAAAAGTTGTGGGAGTGGCATTGCACTGTTCGGCAATAAAACAAAGCTGATTATGAGGTTCTAAATATGAACGACAACTCGTAAAACTTTACACACACATCAGGCCGAGCAAATTTATCAATATTTTATACGTTAGTTGTGCAGCTTTTTTGAAATGGCTCGCCATGGCCCTCGAGAAATGTTAAAAAAAAGCAGCTCTGGTTGAGTGTTTCACCTCGCTTTTTGTAAATTTTATGGAGTACAGTGAACCCTCGGTTATCGCGGTTAATGGGGACCGAGACCACCCGCGAAAACTGAAAATCCGCGAAGTAGCGGCGCACCTTCAAAAATGCTTAAAAAAAATATACAATATATATAATAAATATATATATATATATATATATATATATATATATATATATACGGGGAGAGAGAGAGTGAAATTCATGTTATAACAAAAAAACCAAATTATTATTAAAACGTATTATTTTTTTATTCCCCAGCCATTCTTTTTGTATTTATTTAATTACTCCGACTTTTACCTGCTGGTACGCCGTCCGGTGTGCCCTGTGAAATGAAAGGTGGCATTATTTATTTATTTATTCATTTATTCATTCATAACTGACAGCCTCGCGCTCCGCTCGTGCCCGGGCAGAAGAGGTGCTCCAATTTGGCTTAACTGTGACACACGCCCGTCCTCCTCCGTCCGGAGCTTCCATTCGGTTAAACTTAGGGGCCGCTTGGCACCGCCCGTGCCCGGGGAAGGTGCTCCTCTTCGGCTTACTGTGACGCGAGCATGCCCTCCTCCTCCGGAGCTTCCATTCGGTTAAACTTAGGGGCCGCTTGGAACCGCCCGTGCCCGGGGAAGGTGCTCCTCTTCGGCTTACTGTGACGCGAGCATGCCCTCCTCCTCCGGAGCTTCCATTCGGTTAAACTTAGGGGCCGCTTGGCACCGCCCGTGCCCGGGAAAGGTGCTCCTCTACGGCTTAACTGCCACGCACGCTGGCCGGAGCTCTGGTACGGTCCGAACCGCGCGAAACGTCGCCACAGCTCGTGTCCGGGGGAACGTGCTCTTCTTCGTCCACTCTCCTCTTCGCCCACGCTCTTCTTCGGCGCACGCTCCAGCGCCCCGTCGTGCCGCTCGGCGAAACTACAATGCCCCCGAATATTTTTTAGACCCGCGAAGCACTGAACCTGCGAAAGGTGAACCGCGAAGTAGCGAGGGTTCACTGTATGTATAAGACCAAGACCTACAAAAAAGTCTCTTGGAGCAATGAGCTAGGTTTTACAGGAAGTCGGCCATTTTGAATTTACTTAAAAGGGGGCGGGTCACCACAATGGACTTTGTGTAGAAATTATTATTGGGGCCCGAGCAGCGACCGCGGCGAGGTCCCTATTGTTTTTGTAGAAAATATTATTACTTTTATTATTATTATTATTATTATTATTAGGGCCTGAGCAGCGACCGCTGCGAAGTCCCTATTGTTTTTGTAGAAATTATTATTATTATTTTTCCGATTGTTCGATCGCATTTTTGACCCCCGAAACATGCACAAAAACTCACCAAACCTGGCAGTCTCATCGGGCATGGCGAAAAATTTGATATTTTAACGTCTAATATGAACAGGAAGTGAGTTATGAATTTTTGAAAGTCCGACTTTTGCCCTTTTTTGCATGTTTACAGGGGTCATTCTTTTGCACCCTGATCCTAAAGGCTTCATCTGATTGCCTTAAAATTCTGTCTGTAGCATCTGAAGACCTGGGACAAACACTGGGGCTAAAATTTTTTGTTTCCGAAATACTATATGACGGGGGCGGGGCATCAAAGTTTTCACTTAAGATTTCCTTCGCCGCAATGGACAAAATGCTTAATAACTCTCCTGCACATGCTGCTAAAAATCCAAAACTTCACATGTACATAAAGAGTCTGTACCTGAAGACATCTATATGTTTATATTCAGTTATACACCTTGCGCCAATCAATATCATTTTTTACATTTTGACGTACTGCACGGTGCCCTTGTAACGAATCTGATTGAAAATTGGCTAGAAAAGACTCAAGACATTGATCTTACTCTATCCCTATTTTTGTGACTTTCCTTCGAAGGGCGTGGCTATTACGGTGCCGCAGAGTCTGATTATTCTCCGTGGCAACAAAAGTTCCTGCAAAATGATTCAGATGATCCATCTTCTCGAAATTCTTCACATTTGAGGATATTCAGGCCCTGAAGACGGCTGCCAACTTATTTTTGATCGCAGTGGTAGCGCCACCAACTGGTTAAAACAAATATAAATTATTTTCGTTGATGTTTTTCTCCGGGCATGTTAACAAAATCTACCTTATATTTGCTCGGATGAGTGTTTAGGCCTTGAGCATGTCACAATACGAAAGTCTTTCGCCTTCTTCAGAGTGTCACATGATGGTGTCTTGTGACCCGCCTTTATCAGCTGATGTTCCATGAGGGCGTGACTTACCTGTCACAAGAATGAAGGCAAGTCACGCCCCCCGCTGTCCGTTCACTCCGCCAAGATGCTGGTCCAGGTGGTAGAGAGGATGAAGGCTCCCTTGTCTCTGTTCATGGTTTTTATGCCTCGCTTGCAGATCTCAATGGCCTCTCTGATCCAGCGCTGTTGTTTGTTCTCTTCTGTGCGGATGACCCTGCCCTTCTCCCGGTCCATGATGTGGTTTTCCCTTTTGCAGTGGTCAGTGATTGCTGATTTGTAATGTTCATGTTGTGCTTGTTCTTTTACTGCTCTGATTTTTTTCATTTTTTTGACAGGTAAGTCACACCCTCATGGAACATCAGCTCAAGACACCATCATGCGACACTCTGAAGTAGGCGAAAGACTCGCCGAAACATGTCAGGTAAAAAATTAACCTAAAACATAATTGTCTGCTTTTAATGAATCAGTCAAATATCAATAATAAGAAGACAAAATGAACCTAATACAAATAAATGAATGCTTAATAACTCCCCTGCACATGCTCCTAAAAATCCAAACCTTCACCTGTAAATAAAACGTCCCGACCTGAAGACATCTTAATGTTATTATTTTGTTATACACACAGTGCCGCCAAGTGGAATCAAAAATTTGTTTTTATTTTAATTGTCACGTACTGCACGGTGCCCTTTCGACGAATCCGACTGAAAATTAGTCAGAAAAGACTCAAGACAATGATCTTACTCTCTGCCGAATTTTGTGACGTTTTGGCAAAAGGCGTGGCTATTACGGTGCTGAAAAGTCCGATTGTACTCTGTGGCAACAAAAGCTCCAGCAACATGACTCAGATGATCCTATCTTCTCGAAGTTGCACACATTTGAGGATACTTCAGCCCTGAAGACATCTACCAACTTATTTTTCATCGTAGTAGTAGCGCCCCCAACTGGTAAAAGCTAATACAAGTTATTTTCTTGGATGTTTTTCTCCGTGCAACTCAACAAGGTCGCCCTCATATATGCTCGGATGACTGTTTCGGCCATGAGGATGTCACAATACGAAATTCGTCCTTTTTCATGAAAAGTTGTGGGAGTGGCATTGCACTGTTCGGCAATAAAACAAAGCTGATTATGAGGTTCTAAATATGAACGACAACTCGTGAAACTTTACACACACATCAGGCCGAGCAAATTTATCAATATTTTATACGTTAGTTGTGCAGCTTTTTTGAAATGGCTCGCCATGGCCCTCGAGAAATGTTCAAAAAAGCAGCCCTGGTTGAGTGTTTCACCTCGCTTTTTGTAAATTTTATGGAGTACAGTGAACCCTCGGTTATCGCGGTTAATGGGGACCGAGACCACCCGCGAAAACTGAAAATCCGCGAAGTAGCGGCGCACCTTCAAAAATGCTTAAAAAAAATATATAATAAATATATAAATATATATATATATATATATATATATATATATATATATATATATATACGGGGGGAGAGAGAGAGTGAAATTCATGTTATAACAAAAAAAACAAATTATTATTAAAACTTATTATTTTTTTATTCCCCAACCATTCTTTTTGTATTTATTTAATTACTCCGACTTTTACCTGCTGGTACGCCGTCCGGTGTGCCCTGTGAAATGAAAGGTGGCATTCTTTATTTATTTATTCATTTATTCATTCATAACTGACAGCCTCGCGCTCCGCTTGTGCCCGGCAGAAGAGGTGCTCCAATTCGGCTTAACTGTGACACACGCCCGCCCTCCTCCCCCGGAGCTTCCATTCGGTTAAACTTAGGGGCCGCTTGGCACCGCCCGTGCCCGGGGAAGGTGCTCCTCTTCGGCTTACTGTGACGCGAGCATGCCCTCCTCCTCCGGAGCTTCCATTCGGTTAAACTTAGGGGCCGCTTGGAACCGCCCGTGCCCGGGGAAGGTGCTCCTCTTCGGCTTACTGTGACGCGAGCATGCCCTCCTCCTCCGGAGCTTCCATTCGGTTAAACTCAGGGGCCGCTTGGAACCGCCCGTGCCCGGGGAAGGTGCTCCTCTACGGCTTAACTGCCACGCACGCCGGCCGGAGCTCTGGTACGGTCCGAACCGCGCGAAACGTCGCCACCGATCGTGTCCGGGGGAACGTGCTCTTCTTCGTCCACTCTCCTCTTCGCCCACGCTCTTCTTCGGCGCACGCCGGCCGTCTAACCGCTCCAGCGCCCCGTCGTGCCGCTCGGCGAAACTACAATGCCCCCGAATATTTTTTAGACCCGCGAAGCACTGAACCCGCGAAAGGTGAACCTCGAAGTAGCGAGGGTTCACTGTATGTATAAGACCAAGACCTACAAAAAAGTCTCTTGGAGCAATGAGCTAGGTTTTACAGGAAGTCGGCCATTTTGAATTTACTTAAAAGGGGGCGGGTCTCCACAATGGACTTTGTGTAGAAATTATTATTGGGGCCCGAGCAGCGACCGCGGCGAGGTCCCTATTGTTTTTGTAGAAAATATTATTACTTTTATTATTATTATTATTATTATTATTATTATTATTAGGGCCTGAGCAGCGACCGCTGCGAAGTCCCTATTGTTTTTGTAGAAATTATTATTATTATTATTTTTCCGATTGTTCGATCGCATTTTTGACCCCCGAAACATGCACAAAAACTCACCAAACTTGGCAGTCTCATCGGGCATGGCGAAAAATTTGATATTTTTTAACGTCTAATATGAACAGGAAGTGAGTTATGAATTTTTGAAAGTCCGACTTTTGCCCTTTTTTGCATGTTTACAGGGGTCATTCTTTTGCACCCTGATCCTAAAGGCTTCATCTGATTGCCTTAAAGTTCTGTCTGGAGCATCTTAAGACCTGGGACAAACACTGGGGCTAAAATTTTTTGTTTCCGAAATACTATATGACGGGGGCGGGGCTTCAAAGTTTTCACTTAAGATTTCCTTCGCCGCAATGGACAAAATGCTTAATAACTCTCCTGCCCGTGCTGCTAAAAATCCAAAACTTCACATGTACATAAAGAGTCGGTACCTGAAGACATCTATATGTTTATATTCAGTTATACACCTTGCGCCAATCAATATAAATGTTTACATTTTGACGTACTGCACGGTGCCCTTTTAACGAATCCGACTGAAAATTGGCTAGAAAAGACTCAAGACATTGATCTTACTCTATCCCTATTTTTATGACTTTCCTTCAAAGGGCGTGGCTATTACGGTGCCGCAGAGTCTGATTATTCTCCGTGGCAACAAAAGTTCCTGCAAAATGATTCAGATGATCCATCTTCTGGAAATCTTTCACATTTGAGGATATTCAGGCCCTGAAGACGGCTGCCAACTTATTTTTGATCGCAGTGGTAGCGCCAACAACTGGTTAAAACAAATACAAATTATTTTCTTTGATGTTTTTCTCCGGGCAGGTTAACAAAATCTACCTTATATTTGCTCGGATGAGTGTTTAGGCCTTGAGCATGTCACAATACGAAAGTCTTTCGCCTTCTTCAGAGTGTCACATGATGGTGTCTTGTGACCCGTCTTTATCAGCTGATGTTCCATGAGGGCGTGACTTACCTGTCACAAGAATGAAGGCAAGTCACGCCCCCCGGTGTCCGTTCACTCCGCCAAGATGCTGGTCCAGGTGGTAGAGAGGATGAAGGCTCCCTTGTCTCTGTTCATGGTTTTTATGCCTCGCTTGCAGATCTCAATGGCCTCTCTGATCCAGCGCTGTTGTTTGTTCTCTTCTGTGCGGATGACCCTGCCCTTCTCCCGGTCCATGATGTGGTTTTCCCTTTTGCAGTGGTCAGTGATTGCTGATTTGTAATGTTCATGTTGTGCTTGTTCTTTTACTGCTCTGATTTTTTCATTTTTTTGACAGGTAAGTCACACCCTCATGGAACATCAGCTCAAGACACCATCATGCGACACTCTGAAGAAGGCGAAAGACTCGCCGAAACATGTCAGGTAAAAAATTAACCTAAAACATAATTGTCTGCTTTTAATGAATCAGTCAAATATCAATAATAAGAAGACAAAATGAACCTAATACAAATAAATGAATGCTTAATAACTCCCCTGCACATGCTCCTAAAAATCCAAACCTTCACCTGTAAATAAAACGTCCCGACCTGAAGACATCTTAATGTTATTATTTTGTTATACACACAGTGCCGCCAAGTGGAATCAAAAATTTGTTTTTATTTTAATTTTCACGTACTGCATGGTGCCCTTTTGACGAATCCGACTGAAAATTAGTCAGAAAAGACTTAAGACAATGATCTTACTCTCTGCCGAATTTTGTGACGTTTTGGCAAAAGGCGTGGCTATTAAGGTGCTGAAAAGTCCGATTGTACTCTGTGGCAACAAAAGCTCCGGCAACATGACTCAGATGATCCTATCTTCTCGAAGTTGTACACATTTGAGGATACTTCAGCCCTGAAGACATCTACCAACTTATTTTACATCGTAGTAGTAGCGCCACCAACTGGTAAAAGCTAATACAAGTTATTTTCTTGGATGTTTTTCTCCGTGCAACTCAACAAGGTCGCCCTCATATATGCTCGGATGACTGTTTCGGCCATGAGGATGTCACAATACGAAATTCGTGATTTTTCGTGAAAAGTTGTGGGAGTGGCATTGCACTGTTCAGCAATAAAACAAAGCTGATTATGAGGTTCTAAATATGAACGACAACTCGTAAAACTTTACACACACATCAGGCCGAGCAAATTTATCAATATTTTATACGTTAGTTGTGCAGCTTTTTTGAAATGGCTCGCCATGGCCCTCGAGAAATGTTAAAAAAAAGCAGCTCTGGTTGAGTGTTTCACCTCGCTTTTTGTAAATTTTATGGAGTACAGTGAACCCTCGGTTATCGCGGTTAATGGGGACCGAGACCACCCGCGAAAACTGAAAATCCGCGAAGTAGCGGCGCACCTTCAAAAATGCTTAAAAAAAATATACAATATATATAATAAATATATAATATATATATATATATATATATATATATATATATATATATATACGGGGAGAGAGAGAGTGAAATTCATGTTATAACAAAAAAAACAAATTATTATTAAAACGTATTATTTTTTTATTCCCCAGCCATTCTTTTTGTATTTATTTAATTACTCCGACTTTTACCTGCTGGTACGCCGTCCGGTGTGCCCTGTGAAATGAAAGGTGGCATTCTTTATTTATTTATTCATTTATTCATTCATAACTGACAGCCTCGCGCTCCGCTCGTGCCCGCGCAGAAGAGGTGCTCCAATTTGGCTTAACTGTGACACACGCCCGTCCTCCTCCCCCGGAGCTTCCATTCGGTTAAACTTAGGGGCCGCTTGGCACCGCCCGTGCCCGGGGAAGGTGCTCCTCTTCGGCTTACTGTGACGCGAGCATGCCCTCCTCCTCCGGAGCTTCCATTCGGTTAAACTTAGGGGCCGCTTGGAACCGCCCGTGCCCGGGGAAGGTGCTCCTCTTCGGCTTACTGTGACGCGAGCATGCCCTCCTCCTCCGGAGCTTCCATTCGGTTAAACTTAGGGGCCGCTTGGCACTGCCCGTGCCCGGGGAAGGTGCTCCTCTACGGCTTAACTGCCACGCACGCTGGCCGGAGCTCTGGTACGGTCCGAACCGCGCGAAACGTCGCCACCGATCGTGTCCGGGGGAACGTGCTCTTCTTCGTCCACTCTCCTCTTCGCCCACGCTCTTCTTCGGCGCACGCCGGCCGTCTAACCGCTCCAGCGCCCCGTCGTGCCGCTCGGCGAAACTACAATGCCCCCGAATATTTTTTAGACCCGCGAAGCACTGAACCCGCGAAAGGTGAACCGCGAAGTAGCGAGGGTTCACTGTATGTATAAGACCAAGACCTACAAAAAAGTCTCTTGGAGCAATGAGCTAGGTTTTACAGGAAGTCGGCCATTTTGAATTTACTGAAAAGGGGGCGGGTCACCACAATGGACTTTGTGTAGAAATTATTATTGGGGCCCGAGCAGCGACCGCGGCGAGGTCCCTATTGTTTTTGTAGAAGATATTATTACTTTTATTATTATTATTATTATTATTATTAGGGTCTGAGCAGCGACCGCTGCGAAGTCCCTATTGTTTTTGTAGAAATTATTATTATTATTATTTTTCCGATTGTTCGATCGCATTTTTGACCCCCGAAACATGCACAAAAACTCACCAAACTTGGCAGTCTCATCGGGCATGGCGAAAAATTTGATATTTTAACGTCTAATATGAACAGGAAGTGAGTTATGAATTTTTGAAAGTCCGACTTTTGCCCTTTTTTGCATGTTTACAGTGGTCATTCTTTTGCACCCTGATCCTAAAGGCTTCATCTGATTGCCTTAAAATTCTGTCTGTAGCATCTGAAGACCTGGCACAAACACTGGGGCTAAAATTTTTTGTTTCCGAAATACTATATGACGGGGGCGGGGCATCAAAGTTTTCACTTAAGATTTCCTTCGCCGCAATGGACAAAATGCTTAATAACTCTCCTGCACATGCTGCTAAAAATCCAAAACTTCACATGTACATAAAGAGTCTGTACCTGAAGACATCTATATGTTTATATTCAGTTATACACCTTGCGCCAATCAATATCATTTTTTACATTTTGACGTACTGCACGGTGCCCTTTTAACGAATCTGATTGAAAATTGGCTAGAAAAGACTCAAGACATTGATCTTACTCTATCCCTATTTTTGTGACTTTCCTTCGAAGGGCGTGGCTATTACGGTGCCGCAGAGTCTGATTATTCTCCGTGGCAACAAAAGTTCCTGCAAAATGATTCAGATGATCCATCTTCTCGAAATTTTTCACATTTGAGGATATTCAGGCCCTGAAGACGGCTGCCAACTTATTTTTGATCGCAGTGGTAGCGCCACCAACTGGTTAAAACAAATACAAATCATTTTCGTTGATTTTTTTCTCCGGGCAGGTTAACAAAATCTACCTTACATTTGCTCGGATGAGTGTTTAGGCCTTGAGGATGTCACAATACGAAAGTCTTTCGCCTTCTTCAGAGTGTCACATGATGGT
The DNA here is from genome assembly GCF_059441095.1 of Idiotropiscis lumnitzeri. Taxonomy (NCBI): domain Eukaryota; kingdom Metazoa; phylum Chordata; class Actinopteri; order Syngnathiformes; family Syngnathidae; genus Idiotropiscis; species Idiotropiscis lumnitzeri. The sequence goes on along the minus strand of NW_028283581.1, from coordinate 571,553 downwards.
GTCTTGTGGCCCGTCTTTATCAGCTGATGTTCCATGAGGGCGTGACTTACCTGTCACAAGAATGAAGGCAAGTCACGCCCCCCGCTGTCCGTTCACTCCGCCAAAATGCTGCTCCAGGTGGTAGAGAGGATGAAGGCTCCCTTGTCTCTGTTCATGGTTTTTATGCCTCGCTTGCAGATCTCAATGGCCTCTCTGATCCAGCGCTGTTGTTTGTTCTCTTCGGTGCGGATGACCCTGCCCTTCTCCCGGTCCATGATGTGGTTTTCCCTTTTGCAGTGGTCAGTGATTGCTGATTTGTAATGTTCATGTTGTGCTTGTTCTTTTACTGCTCTGATTTTTCATTTTTTTGACAGGTAAGTCACACCCTCATGGAACATCAGCTGATAAAGACGGGTCTCAAGACACCATCATGCGACACTCTGAAGAAGGCGAAAGACTCGCCGAAACATGTCAGGTAAAAAATTAACCTAAAACATAATTGTCTGCTTTTAATGAATCAGTCAAATATCAATAATAAGAAGACAAAATGAACCTAATACAAATAAATGAATGCTTAATAACTCCCCTGCACATGCTCCTAAAAATCCAAACCTTCACCTGTAAATAAAACGTCCCGACCTGAAGACATCTTAATGTTATTATTTTGTTATACACACAGTGCCGCCAAGTGGAATCAAAAATTTGTTTTTATTTTAATTTTCACGTACTGCACGGTGCCCTTTTGACGAATCCGACTGAAAATTAGTCAGAAAAGACTCAAGACAATGATCTTACTCTCTGCCGAATTTTGTGACGTTTTGGCAAAAGGCGTGGCTATTAAGGTGCTGAAAAGTCCGATTGTACTCTGTGGCAACAAAAGCTCCGGCAACATGACTCAGATCATCCTATCTTCTCGAAGTTGTACACATTTGAGGATACTTCAGCTATGAAGACATCTACCAACTTATTTTATATCGTAGTAGTAGCGCCACCAACTGGTAAAAGCTAATACAAGTTATTTTCTTGGATGTTTTTCTCCGTGCAACTCAACAAGGTCGCCCTCATATATGCTCGGATGACTGTTTCGGCCATGAGGATGTCACAATACGAAATTCGTGATTTTTCGTGAAAAGTTGTGGGAGTGGCATTGCACTGTTCGGCAATAAAACAAAGCTGATTATGAGGTTCTAAATATGAACGACAACTCGTAAAACTTTACACACACATCAGGCCGAGCAAATTTATCAATATTTTATACGTTAGTTGTGCAGCTTTTTTGAAATGGCTCGCCATGGCCCTCGAGAAATGTTAAAAAAAAGCAGCTCTGGTTGAGTGTTTCACCTCGCTTTTTGTAAATTTTATGGAGTACAGTGAACCCTCGGTTATCGCGGTTAATGGGGACCGAGACCACCCGCGAAAACTGAAAATCCGCGAAGTAGCGGCGCACCTTCAAAAATGCTTAAAAAAAATATACAATATATATAATAAATATATATATATATATATATATATATATATATATATATATACGGGGAGAGAGAGAGTGAAATTCATGTTATAACAAAAAAACCAAATTATTATTAAAACGTATTATTTTTTTATTCCCCAGCCATTCTTTTTGTATTTATTTAATTACTCCGACTTTTACCTGCTGGTACGCCGTCCGGTGTGCCCTGTGAAATGAAAGGTGGCATTATTTATTTATTTATTCATTTATTCATTCATAACTGACAGCCTCGCGCTCCGCTCGTGCCCGGGCAGAAGAGGTGCTCCAATTTGGCTTAACTGTGACACACGCCCGTCCTCCTCCGTCCGGAGCTTCCATTCGGTTAAACTTAGGGGCCGCTTGGCACCGCCCGTGCCCGGGGAAGGTGCTCCTCTTCGGCTTACTGTGACGCGAGCATGCCCTCCTCCTCCGGAGCTTCCATTCGGTTAAACTTAGGGGCCGCTTGGAACCGCCCGTGCCCGGGGAAGGTGCTCCTCTTCGGCTTACTGTGACGCGAGCATGCCCTCCTCCTCCGGAGCTTCCATTCGGTTAAACTTAGGGGCCGCTTGGCACCGCCCGTGCCCGGGAAAGGTGCTCCTCTACGGCTTAACTGCCACGCACGCTGGCCGGAGCTCTGGTACGGTCCGAACCGCGCGAAACGTCGCCACAGCTCGTGTCCGGGGGAACGTGCTCTTCTTCGTCCACTCTCCTCTTCGCCCACGCTCTTCTTCGGCGCACGCTCCAGCGCCCCGTCGTGCCGCTCGGCGAAACTACAATGCCCCCGAATATTTTTTAGACCCGCGAAGCACTGAACCTGCGAAAGGTGAACCGCGAAGTAGCGAGGGTTCACTGTATGTATAAGACCAAGACCTACAAAAAAGTCTCTTGGAGCAATGAGCTAGGTTTTACAGGAAGTCGGCCATTTTGAATTTACTTAAAAGGGGGCGGGTCACCACAATGGACTTTGTGTAGAAATTATTATTGGGGCCCGAGCAGCGACCGCGGCGAGGTCCCTATTGTTTTTGTAGAAAATATTATTACTTTTATTATTATTATTATTATTATTATTAGGGCCTGAGCAGCGACCGCTGCGAAGTCCCTATTGTTTTTGTAGAAATTATTATTATTATTTTTCCGATTGTTCGATCGCATTTTTGACCCCCGAAACATGCACAAAAACTCACCAAACCTGGCAGTCTCATCGGGCATGGCGAAAAATTTGATATTTTAACGTCTAATATGAACAGGAAGTGAGTTATGAATTTTTGAAAGTCCGACTTTTGCCCTTTTTTGCATGTTTACAGGGGTCATTCTTTTGCACCCTGATCCTAAAGGCTTCATCTGATTGCCTTAAAATTCTGTCTGTAGCATCTGAAGACCTGGGACAAACACTGGGGCTAAAATTTTTTGTTTCCGAAATACTATATGACGGGGGCGGGGCATCAAAGTTTTCACTTAAGATTTCCTTCGCCGCAATGGACAAAATGCTTAATAACTCTCCTGCACATGCTGCTAAAAATCCAAAACTTCACATGTACATAAAGAGTCTGTACCTGAAGACATCTATATGTTTATATTCAGTTATACACCTTGCGCCAATCAATATCATTTTTTACATTTTGACGTACTGCACGGTGCCCTTGTAACGAATCTGATTGAAAATTGGCTAGAAAAGACTCAAGACATTGATCTTACTCTATCCCTATTTTTGTGACTTTCCTTCGAAGGGCGTGGCTATTACGGTGCCGCAGAGTCTGATTATTCTCCGTGGCAACAAAAGTTCCTGCAAAATGATTCAGATGATCCATCTTCTCGAAATTTTTCACATTTGAGGATATTCAGGCCCTGAAGACGGCTGCCAACTTATTTTTGATCGCAGTGGTAGCGCCACCAACTGGTTAAAACAAATATAAATTATTTTCGTTGATGTTTTTCTCCGGGCATGTTAACAAAATCTACCTTATATTTGCTCGGATGAGTGTTTAGGCCTTGAGCATGTCACAATACGAAAGTCTTTCGCCTTCTTCAGAGTGTCACATGATGGTGTCTTGTGACCCGCCTTTATCAGCTGATGTTCCATGAGGGCGTGACTTACCTGTCACAAGAATGAAGGCAAGTCACGCCCCCCGCTGTCCGTTCACTCCGCCAAGATGCTGGTCCAGGTGGTAGAGAGGATGAAGGCTCCCTTGTCTCTGTTCATGGTTTTTATGCCTCGCTTGCAGATCTCAATGGCCTCTCTGATCCAGCGCTGTTGTTTGTTCTCTTCTGTGCGGATGACCCTGCCCTTCTCCCGGTCCATGATGTGGTTTTCCCTTTTGCAGTGGTCAGTGATTGCTGATTTGTAATGTTCATGTTGTGCTTGTTCTTTTACTGCTCTGATTTTTCATTTTTTTGACAGGTAAGTCACACCCTCATGGAACATCAGCTGATAAAGACGGGTCTCAAGACACCATCATGCGACACTCTGAAGAAGGCGAAAGACTCGCCGAAACATGTCAGGTAAAAAATTAACCTAAAACATAATTGTCTGCTTTTAATGAATCAGTCAAATATCAATAATAAGAAGACAAAATGAACCTAATACAAATAAATGAATGCTTAATAACTCCCCTGCACATGCTCCTAAAAATCCAAACCTTCACCTGTAAATAAAACGTCCCGACCTGAAGACATCTTAATGTTATTATTTTGTTATACACACAGTGCCGCCAAGTGGAATCAAAAATGTGTTTTTATTTTAATTTTCACGTACTGCACGGTGCCCTTTTGACGAATCCGACTGAAAATTAGTCAGAAAAGACTCAAGACAATGATCTTACTCTCTGCCGAATTTTGTGACGTTTTGGCAAAAGGCGTGGCTATTAAGGTGCTGAAAAGTCCGATTGTACTCTGTGGCAACAAAAGCTCCGGCAACATGACTCAGATCATCCTATCTTCTCGAAGTTGTACACATTTGAGGATACTTCAGCCCTGAAGACATCTACCAACTTATTTTATATCGTAGTAGTAGCGCCACCAACTGGTAAAAGCTAATACAAGTTATTTTCTTGGATGTTTTTCTCCGTGCAACTCAACAAGGTCGCCCTCATATATGCTCGGATGACTGTTTCGGCCATGAGGATGTCACAATACGAAATTCGTGATTTTTCGTGAAAAGTTGTGGGAGTGGCATTGCACTGTTCGGCAATAAAACAAAGCTGATTATGAGGTTCTAAATATGAACGACAACTCGTAAAACTTTACACACACATCAGGCCGAGCAAATTTATCAATATTTTATACGTTAGTTGTGCAGCTTTTTTGAAATGGCTCGCCATGGCCCTCGAGAAATGTTAAAAAAAAGCAGCTCTGGTTGAGTGTTTCACCTCGCTTTTTGTAAATTTTATGGAGTACAGTGAACCCTCGGTTATCGCGGTTAATGGGGACCGAGACCACCCGCGAAAACTGAAAATCCGCGAAGTAGCGGCGCACCTTCAAAAATGCTTAAAAAAAATATACAATATATATAATAAATATATATATATATATATATATATATATATATATATATATATATACGGGGAGAGAGAGAGTGAAATTCATGTTATAACAAAAAAAACAAATTATTATTAAAACGTATTATTTTTTTATTCCCCAGCCATTCTTTTTGTATTTATTTAATTACTCCGACTTTTACCTGCTGGTACGCCGTCCGGTGTGCCCTGTGAAATGAAAGGTGGCATTCTTTATTTATTTATTCATTTATTCATTCATAACTGACAGCCTCGCGCTCCGCTCGTGCCCGGGCAGAAGAGGTGCTCCAATTTGGCTTAACTGTGACACACGCCCGTCCTCCTCCGTCCGGAGCTTCCATTCGGTTAAACTTAGGGGCCGCTTGGCACCGCCCGTGCCCGGGGAAGGTGCTCCTCTTCGGCTTACTGTGACGCGAGCATGCCCTCCTCCTCCGGAGCTTCCATTCGGTTAAACTTAGGGGCCGCTTGGAACCGCCCGTGCCCGGGGAAGGTGCTCCTCTTCGGCTTACTGTGACGCGAGCATGCCCTCCTCCTCCGGAGCTTCCATTCGGTTAAACTTAGGGGCCGCTTGGCACCGCCCGTGCCCGGGGAAGGTGCTCCTCTACGGCTTAACTGCCACGCACGCTGGCCGGAGCTCTGGTACGGTCCGAACCGCGCGAAACGTCGCCACCGATCGTGTCCGGGGGAACGTGCTCTTCTTCGTCCACTCTCCTCTTCGCCCACGCTCTTCTTCGGCGCACGCCGGCCGTCTAACCGCTCCAGCGCCCCGTCGTGCCGCTCGGCGAAACTACAATGCCCCCGAATATTTTTTAGACCCGCGAAGCACTGAACCTGCGAAAGGTGAACCGCGAAGTAGCGAGGGTTCACTGTATGTATAAGACCAAGACCTACAAAAAAGTCTCTTGGAGCAATGAGCTAGGTTTTACAGGAAGTCGGCCATTTTGAATTTACTTAAAAGGGGGCGGGTCACCACAATGGACTTTGTGTAGAAATTATTATTGGGGCCCGAGCAGCGACCGCGGCGAGGTCCCTATTGTTTTTGTAGAAAATATTATTACTTTTATTATTATTATTATTATTATTATTAGGGCCTGAGCAGCGACCGCTGCGAAGTCCCTATTGTTTTTGTAGAAATTATTATTATTATTTTTCCGATTGTTCGATCGCATTTTTGACCCCCGAAACATGCACAAAAACTCACCAAACCTGGCAGTCTCATCGGGCATGGCGAAAAATTTGATATTTTAACGTCTAATATGAACAGGAAGTGAGTTCTGAATTTTTGAAAGTCCGACTTTTGCCCTTTTTTGCATGTTTACAGGGGTCATTCTTTTGCACCCTGATCCTAAAGGCTTCATCTGATTGCCTTAAAATTCTGTCTGTAGCATCTGAAGACCTGGGACAAACACTGGGGCTAAAATTTTTTGTTTCCGAAATACTATATGACGGGGGCGGGGCATCAAAGTTTTCACTTAAGATTTCCTTCGCCGCAATGGACAAAATGCTTAATAACTCTCCTGCACATGCTGCTAAAAATCCAAAACTTCACATGTACATAAAGAGTCTGTACCTGAAGACATCTATATGTTTATATTCAGTTATACACCTTGCGCCAATCAATATCATTTTTTACATTTTGACGTACTGCACGGTGCCCTTTTAACGAATCTGATTGAAAATTGGCTAGAAAAGACTCAAGACATTGATCTTACTCTATCCCTATTTTTGTGACTTTCCTTCGAAGGGCGTGGCTATTACGGTGCCGCAGAGTCTGATTATTCTCCGTGGCAACAAAAGTTCCTGCAAAATGATTCAGATGATCCATCTTCTCGAAATTTTTCACATTTGAGGATATTCAGGCCCTGAAGACGGCTGCCAACTTATTTTTGATCGCAGTGGTAGCGCCACCAACTGGTTAAAACAAATATAAATTATTTTCGTTGATGTTTTTCTCCGGGCATGTTAACAAAATCTACCTTATATTTGCTCGGATGAGTGTTTAGGCCTTGAGCATGTCACAATACGAAAGTCTTTCGCCTTCTTCAGAGTGTCACATGATGGTGTCTTGTGACCCGCCTTTATCAGCTGATGTTCCATGAGGGCGTGACTTACCTGTCACAAGAATGAAGGCAAGTCACGCCCCCCGCTGTCCGTTCACTCCGCCAAGATGCTGGTCCAGGTGGTAGAGAGGATGAAGGCTCCCTTGTCTCTGTTCATGGTTTTTATGCCTCGCTTGCAGATCTCAATGGCCTCTCTGATCCAGCGCTGTTGTTTGTTCTCTTCTGTGTGGATGACCCTGCCCTTCTCCCGGTCCATGATGTGGTTTTCCCTTTTGCAGTGGTCAGTGATTGCTGATTTGTAATGTTCATGTTGTGCTTGTTCTTTTACTGCTCTGATTTTTTTCATTTTTTTGACAGGTAAGTCACACCCTCATGGAACATCAGCTCAAGACACCATCATGCGACACTCTGAAGTAGGCGAAAGACTCGCCGAAACATGTCAGGTAAAAAATTAACCTAAAACATAATTGTCTGCTTTTAATGAATCAGTCAAATATCAATAATAAGAAGACAAAATGAACCTAATACAAATAAATGAATGCTTAATAACTCCCCTGCACATGCTCCTAAAAATCCAAACCTTCACCTGTACATAAAACGTCCCGACCTGAAGACATCTTAATGTTATTATTTTGTTATACACACAGTGCCGCCAAGTGGAATCAAAAATTTGTTTTTATTTTAATTGTCACGTACTGCACGATGCCCTTTCGACGAATCCGACTGAAAATTAGTCAGAAAAGACTCAAGACAATGATCTTACTCTCTGCCGAATTTTGTGACGTTTTGGCAAAAGGCGTGGCTATTACGGTGCTGAAAAGTCCGATTGTACTCTGTGGCAACAAAAGCTCCAGCAACATGACTCAGATGATCCTATCTTCTCGAAGTTGCACACATTTGAGGATACTTCAGCCCTGAAGACATCTACCAACTTATTTTTCATCGTAGTAGTAGCGCCCCCAACTGGTAAAAGCTAATACAAGTTATTTTCTTGGATGTTTTTCTCCGTGCAACTCAACAAGGTCGCCCTCATATATGCTCGGATGACTGTTTCGGCCATGAGGATGTCACAATACGAAATTCGTCCTTTTTCATGAAAAGTTGTGGGAGTGGCATTGCACTGTTCGGCAATAAAACAAAGCTGATTATGAGGTTCTAAATATGAACGACAACTCGTGAAACTTTACACACACATCAGGCCGAGCAAATTTATCAATATTTTATACGTTAGTTGTGCAGCTTTTTTGAAATGGCTCGCCATGGCCCTCGAGAAATGTTCAAAAAAGCAGCCCTGGTTGAGTGTTTCACCTCGCTTTTTGTAAATTTTATGGAGTACAGTGAACCCTCGGTTATCGCGGTTAATGGGGACCGAGACCACCCGCGAAAACTGAAAATCCGCGAAGTAGCGGCGCACCTTCAAAAATGCTTAAAAAAAATATATAATAAATATATAAATATATATATATATATATATATATATATATATATATATATATATATATATATATACGGGGGGAGAGAGAGAGAGAGAGAGTGAAATTCATGTTATAACAAAAAAAACAAATTATTATTAAAACTTATTATTTTTTTATTCCCCAACCATTCTTTTTGTATTTATTTAATTACTCCGACTTTTACCTGCTGGTACGCCGTCCGGTGTGCCCTGTGAAATGAAAGGTGGCATTCTTTATTTATTTATTCATTTATTCATTCATAACTGACAGCCTCGCGCTCCGCTTGTGCCCGGCAGAAGAGGTGCTCCAATTCGGCTTAACTGTGACACACGCCCGCCCTCCTCCCCCGGAGCTTCCATTCGGTTAAACTTAGGGGCCGCTTGGCACCGCCCGTGCCCGGGGAAGGTGCTCCTCTTCGGCTTACTGTGACGCGAGCATGCCCTCCTCCTCCGGAGCTTCCATTCGGTTAAACTTAGGGGCCGCTTGGAACCGCCCGTGCCCGGGGAAGGTGCTCCTCTTCGGCTTACTGTGACGCGAGCATGCCCTCCTCCTCCGGAGCTTCCATTCGGTTAAACTCAGGGGCCGCTTGGAACCGCCCGTGCCCGGGGAAGGTGCTCCTCTACGGCTTAACTGCCACGCACGCCGGCCGGAGCTCTGGTACGGTCCGAACCGCGCGAAACGTCGCCACCGATCGTGTCCGGGGGAACGTGCTCTTCTTCGTCCACTCTCCTCTTCGCCCACGCTCTTCTTCGGCGCACGCCGGCCGTCTAACCGCTCCAGCGCCCCGTCGTGCCGCTCGGCGAAACTACAATGCCCCCGAATATTTTTTAGACCCGCGAAGCACTGAACCCGCGAAAGGTGAACCTCGAAGTAGCGAGGGTTCACTGTATGTATAAGACCAAGACCTACAAAAAAGTCTCTTGGAGCAATGAGCTAGGTTTTACAGGAAGTCGGCCATTTTGAATTTACTTAAAAGGGGGCGGGTCTCCACAATGGACTTTGTGTAGAAAATATTATTGGGGCCCGAGCAGCGACCGCGGCGAGGTCCCTATTGTTTTTGTAGAAAATATTATTACTTTTATTATTATTATTATTATTATTATTATTATTATTAGGGCCTGAGCAGCGACCGCTGCGAAGTCCCTATTGTTTTTGTAGAAATTATTATTATTATTATTTTTCCGATTGTTCGATCGCATTTTTGACCCCCGAAACATGCACAAAAACTCACCAAACTTGGCAGTCTCATCGGGCATGGCGAAAAATTTGATATTTTTTAACGTCTAATATGAACAGGAAGTGAGTTATGAATTTTTGAAAGTCCGACTTTTGCCCTTTTTTGCATGTTTACAGGGGTCATTCTTTTGCACCCTGATCCTAAAGGCTTCATCTGATTGCCTTAAAGTTCTGTCTGGAGCATCTTAAGACCTGGGACAAACACTGGGGCTAAAATTTTTTGTTTCCGAAATACTATATGACGGGGGCGGGGCTTCAAAGTTTTCACTTAAGATTTCCTTCGCCGCAATGGACAAAATGCTTAATAACTCTCCTGCCCGTGCTGCTAAAAATCCAAAACTTCACATGTACATAAAGAGTCGGTACCTGAAGACATCTATATGTTTATATTCAGTTATACACCTTGCGCCAATCAATATAAATGTTTACATTTTGACGTACTGCACGGTGCCCTTTTAACGAATCCGACTGAAAATTGGCTAGAAAAGACTCAAGACATTGATCTTACTCTATCCCTATTTTTATGACTTTCCTTCAAAGGGCGTGGCTATTACGGTGCCGCAGAGTCTGATTATTCTCCGTGGCAACAAAAGTTCCTGCAAAATGATTCAGATGATCCATCTTCTGGAAATCTTTCACATTTGAGGATATTCAGGCCCTGAAGACGGCTGCCAACTTATTTTTGATCGCAGTGGTAGCGCCACCAACTGGTTAAAACAAATACAAATTATTTTCGTTGATGTTTTTCTCCGGGCAGGTTAACAAAATCTACCTTATATTTGCTCGGATGAGTGTTTAGGCCTTGAGCATGTCACAATACGAAAGTCTTTCGCCTTCTTCAGAGTGTCACATGATGGTGTCTTGTGACCCGTCTTTATCAGCTGATGTTCCATGAGGGCGTGACTTACCTGTCACAAGAATGAAGGCAAGTCACGCCCCCCGCTGTCCGTTCACTCCGCCAAAATGCTGCTCCAGGTGGTAGAGAGGATGAAGGCTCCCTTGTCTCTGTTCATGGTTTTTATGCCTCGCTTGCAGATCTCAATGGCCTCTCTGATCCAGCGCTGTTGTTTGTTCTCTTCGGTGCGGATGACCCTGCCCTTCTCCCGGTCCATGATGTGGTTTTCCCTTTTGCAGTGGTCAGTGATTGCTGATTTGTAATGTTCATGTTGTGCTTGTTCTTTTACTGCTCTGATTTTTTCATTTTTTTGACAGGTAAGTCACACCCTCATGGAACATCAGCTGATAAAGACGGGTCTCAAGACACCATCATGCGACACTCTGAAGAAGGCAAAAGACTCGCCGAAACATGTCAGGTAAAAAATTAACCTAAAACATAATTGTCTGCTTTTAATGAATCAGTCAAATATCAATAATAAGAAGACAAAATGAACCTAATACAAATAAATGAATGCTTAATAACTCCCCTGCACATGCTCCTAAAAATCCAAACCTTCACCTGTAAATAAAACGTCCCGGCCTGAAGACATCTTAATGTTATTATTTTGTTATACACACAGTGCCGCCAAGTGGAATCAAAAATTTGTTTTTATTTTAATTTTCACGTACTGCATGGTGCCCTTTTGACGAATCCGACTGAAAATTAGTCAGAAAAGACTTAAGACAATGATCTTACTCTCTGCCGAATTTTGTGACGTTTTGGCAAAAGGCGTGGCTATTAAGGTGCTGAAAAGTCCGATTGTACTCTGTGGCAACAAAAGCTCCGGCAACATGACTCAGATGATCCTATCTTCTCGAAGTTGTACACATTTGAGGATACTTCAGCCCTGAAGACATCTACCAACTTATTTTACATCGTAGTAGTAGCGCCACCAACTGGTAAAAGCTAATACAAGTTATTTTCTTGGATGTTTTTCTCCGTGCAACTCAACAAGGTCGCCCTCATATATGCTCGGATGACTGTTTCGGCCATGAGGATGTCACAATACGAAATTCGTGATTTTTCGTGAAAAGTTGTGGGAGTGGCATTGCACTGTTCAGCAATAAAACAAAGCTGATTATGAGGTTCTAAATATGAACGACAACTCGTAAAACTTTACACACACATCAGGCCGAGCAAATTTATCAATATTTTATACGTTAGTTGTGCAGCTTTTTTGAAATGGCTCGCCATGGCCCTCGAGAAATGTTAAAAAAAAGCAGCTCTGGTTGAGTGTTTCACCTCGCTTTTTGTAAATTTTATGGAGTACAGTGAACCCTCGGTTATCGCGGTTAATGGGGACCGAGACCACCCGCGAAAACTGAAAATCCGCGAAGTAGCGGCGCACCTTCAAAAATGCTTAAAAAAAATATACAATATATATAATAAATATATAAATATATATATATATATATATATATATATATATTTATATATATATATATATATATATATACGGGGAGAGAGAGAGTGAAATTCATGTTATAACAAAAAAAACAAATTATTATTAAAACGTATTATTTTTTTATTCCCCAGCCATTCTTTTTGTATTTATTTAATTACTCCGACTTTTACCTGCTGGTACGCCGTCCGGTGTGCCCTGTGAAATGAAAGGTGGCATTCTTTATTTATTTATTCATTTATTCATTCATAACTGACAGCCTCGCGCTCCGCTCGTGCCCGGGCAGAAGAGGTGCTCCAATTTGGCTTAACTGTGACACACGCCCGTCCTCCTCCCCCGGAGCTTCCATTCGGTTAAACTTAGGGGCCGCTTGGCACCGCCCGTGCCCGGGGAAGGTGCTCCTCTTCGGCTTACTGTGACGCGAGCATGCCCTCCTCCTCCGGAGCTTCCATTCGGTTAAACTTAGGGGCCGCTTGGAACCGCCCGTGCCCGGGGAAGGTGCTCCTCTTCGGCTTACTGTGACGCGAGCATGCCCTCCTCCTCCGGAGCTTCCATTCGGTTAAACTTAGGGGCCGCTTGGCACTGCCCGTGCCCGGGGAAGGTGCTCCTCTACGGCTTAACTGCCACGCACGCTGGCCGGAGCTCTGGTACGGTCCGAACCGCGCGAAACGTCGCCACCGATCGTGTCCGGGGGAACGTGCTCTTCTTCGTCCACTCTCCTCTTCGCCCACGCTCTTCTTCGGCGCACGCCGGCCGTCTAACCGCTCCAGCGCCCCGTCGTGCCGCTCGGCGAAACTACAATGCCCCCGAATATTTTTTAGACCCGCGAAGCACTGAACCCGCGAAAGGTGAACCGCGAAGTAGCGAGGGTTCACTGTATGTATAAGACCAAGACCTACAAAAAAGTCTCTTGGAGCAATGAGCTAGGTTTTACAGGAAGTCGGCCATTTTGAATTTACTGAAAAGGGGGCGGGTCACCACAATGGACTTTGTGTAGAAATTATTATTGGGGCCCGAGCAGCGACCGCGGCGAGGTCCCTATTGTTTTTGTAGAAGATATTATTACTTTTATTATTATTATTATTATTATTATTAGGGTCTGAGCAGCGACCGCTGCGAAGTCCCTATTGTTTTTGTAGAAATTATTATTATTATTATTTTTCCGATTGTTCGATCGCATTTTTGACCCCCGAAACATGCACAAAAACTCACCAAACTTGGCAGTCTCATCGGGCATGGCGAAAAATTTGATATTTTAACGTCTAATATGAACAGGAAGTGAGTTATGAATTTTTGAAAGTCCGACTTTTGCCCTTTTTTGCATGTTTACAGGGGTCATTCTTTTGCACCCTGATCCTAAAGGCTTCATCTGATTGCCTTAAAATTCTGTCTGTAGCATCTGAAGACCTGGCACAAACACTGGGGCTAAAATTTTTTGTTTCCGAAATACTATATGACGGGGGCGGGGCATCAAAGTTTTCACTTAAGATTTCCTTCGCCGCAATGGACAAAATGCTTAATAACTCTCCTGCACATGCTGCTAAAAATCCAAAACTTCACATGTACATAAAGAGTCTGTACCTGAAGACATCTATATATTTATATTCATTTATACACCTTGCGCCAATCAATATCATTTTTTACATTTTGACGTACTGCACGGTGCCCTTTTAACGAATCTGATTGAAAATTGGCTAGAAAAGACTCAAGACATTGATCTTACTCTATCCCTATTTTTGTGACTTTCCTTCGAAGGGCGTGGCTATTACGGTGCCGCAGAGTCTGATTATTCTCCGTGGCAACAAAAGTTCCTGCAAAATGATTCAGATGATCCATCTTCTCGAAATTTTTCACATTTGAGGATATTCAGGCCCTGAAGACGGCTGCCAACTTATTTTTGATCGCAGTGGTAGCGCCACCAACTGGTTAAAACAAATACAAATTATTTTCGTTGATTTTTTTCTCCGGGCAGGTTAACAAAATCTACCTTACATTTGCTCGGATGAGTGTTTAGGCCTTGAGGATGTCACAATACGAAAGTCTTTCGCCTTCTTCAGAGTGTCACATGATGGTGTCTTGTGGCCCGTCTTTATCAGCTGATGTTCCATGAGGGCGTGACTTACCTGTCACAAGAATGAAGGCAAGTCACGCCCCCCGCTGTCCGTTCACTCCGCCAAAATGCTGCTCCAGGTGGTAGAGAGGATGAAGGCTCCCTTGTCTCTGTTCATGGTTTTTATGCCTCGCTTGCAGATCTCAATGGCCTCTCTGATCCAGCGCTGTTGTTTGTTCTCTTCGGTGCGGATGACCCTGCCCTTCTCCCGGTCCATGATGTGGTTTTCCCTTTTGCAGTGGTCAGTGATTGCTGATTTGTAATGTTCATGTTGTGCTTGTTCTTTGACTGCTCTGATTTTTCATTTTTTTGACAGGTAAGTCACACCCTCATGGAACATCAGCTGATAAAGACGGGTCTCAAGACACCATCATGCGACACTCTGAAGAAGGCGAAAGACTCGCCGAAACATGTCAGGTAAAAAATTAACCTAAAACATAATTGTCTGCTTTTAATGAATCAGTCAAATATCAATAATAAGAAGACAAAATGAACCTAATACAAATAAATGAATGCTTAATAACTCCCCTGCACATGCTCCTAAAAATCCAAACCTTCACCTGTAAATAAAACGTCCCGACCTGAAGACATCTTAATGTTATTATTTTGTTATACACACAGTGCCGCCAAGTGGAATCAAAAATTTGTTTTTATTTTAATTTTCACGTACTGCACGGTGCCCTTTTGACGAATCCGACTGAAAATTAGTCAGAAAAGACTCAAGACAATGATCTTACTCTCTGCCGAATTTTGTGACGTTTTGGCAAAAGGCGTGGCTATTAAGGTGCTGAAAAGTCCGATTGTACTCTGTGGCAACAAAAGCTCCGGCAACATGACTCAGATGATCCTATCTTCTCGAAGTTGTACACATTTGAGGATACTTCAGCCCTGAAGACATCTACCAACTTATTTTACATCGTAGTAGTAGCGCCACCAACTGGTAAAAGCTAATACAAGTTATTTTCTTGGATGTTTTTCTCCGTGCAACTCAACAAGGTCGCCCTCATATATGCTCGGATGACTGTTTCGGCCATGAGGATGTCACAATACGAAATTCGTGATTTTTCGTGAAAAGTTGTGGGAGTGGCATTGCACTGTTCGGCAATAAAACAAAGCTGATTATGAGGTTCTAAATATGAACGTCAACTCGTAAAACTTTACACACACATCAGGCCGAGCAAATTTATCAATATTTTATACGTTAGTTGTGCAGCTTTTTTGAAATGGCTCGCCATGGCCCTCGAGAAATGTTAAAAAAAAGCAGCTCTGGTTGAGTGTTTCACCTCGCTTTTTGTAAATTTTATGGAGTACAGTGAACCCTCGGTTATCGCCGTTAATGGGGACCGAGACCATCCGCGAAAACTGAAAATCCGCGAAGTAGCGGCGCACCTTCAAAAATGCTTAAAAAAAATATACAATATATATAATAAATATATATATATATATATATATATATATATATATATATATATATATATATATATATATATATATATATATATATATATATATATATATATATATACGGGGAGAGAGAGAGTGAAATTCATGTTATAACAAAAAAACCAAATTATTATTAAAACGTATTATTTTTTTATTCCCCAGCCATTCTTTTTGTATTTATTTAATTACTCCGACTTTTACCTGCTGGTACGCCGTCCGGTGTGCCCTGTGAAATGAAAGGTGGCATTCTTTATTTATTTATTCATTTATTCATTCATAACTGACAGCCTCGCGCTCCGCTCGTGCCCGGGCAGAAGAGGTGCTCCAATTTGGCTTAACTGTGACACACGCCCGTCCTCCTCCGTCCGGAGCTTCCATTCGGTTAAACTTAGGGGCCGCTTGGCACCGCCCGTGCCCGGGGTAGGTGCTCCTCTTCGGCTTACTGTGACGCGAGCATGCCCTCCTCCTCCGGAGCTTCCATTCGGTTAAACTTAGGGGCCGCTTGGAACCGCCCGTGCCCGGGGAAGGTGCTCCTCTTCGGCTTACTGTGACGCGAGCATGCCCTCCTCCTCCGGAGCTTCCATTCGGTTAAACTTAGGGGCCGCTTGGCACCGCCCGTGCCCGGGGAAGGTGCTCCTCTACGGCTTAACTGCCACGCACGCTGGCCGGAGCTCTGGTACGGTCCGAACCGCGCGAAACGTCGCCACCGATCGTGTCCGGGGGAACGTGCTCTTCTTCGTCCACTCTCCTCTTCGCCCACGCTCTTCTTCGGCGCACGCCGGCCGTCTAACCGCTCCAGCGCCCCGTCGTGCCGCTCGGCGAAACTACAATGCCCCCGAATATTTTTTAGACCCGCGAAGCACTGAACCTGCGAAAGGTGAACCGCGAAGTAGCGAGGGTTCACTGTATGTATAAGACCAAGACCTACAAAAAAGTCTCTTGGAGCAATGAGCTAGGTTTTACAGGAAGTCGGCCATTTTGAATTTACTTAAAAGGGGGCGGGTCACCACAATGGACTTTGTGTAGAAATTATTATTGGGGCCCGAGCAGCGACCGCGGCGAGGTCCCTATTGTTTTTGTAGAAAATATTATTACTTTTATTATTATTATTATTATTATTATTAGGGCCTGAGCAGCGACCGCTGCGAAGTCCCTATTGTTTTTGTAGAAATTATTATTATTATTTTTCCGATTGTTCGATCGCATTTTTGACCCCCGAAACATGCACAAAAACTCACCAAACCTGGCAGTCTCATCGGGCATGGCGAAAAATTTGATATTTTAACGTCTAATATGAACAGGAAGTGAGTTATGAATTTTTGAAAGTCCGACTTTTGCCCTTTTTTGCATGTTTACAGGGGTCATTCTTTTGCACCCTGATCCTAAAGGCTTCATCTGATTGCCTTAAAATTCTGTCTGTAGCATCTGAAGACCTGGCACAAACACTGGGGCTAAAAATTTTTGTTTCCGAAATACTATATGACGGGGGCGGGGCATCAAAGTTTTCACTTAAGATTTCCTTCGCCGCAATGGACAAAATGCTTAATAACTCTCCTGCACATGCTGCTAAAAATCCAAAACTTCACATGTACATAAAGAGTCTGTACCTGAAGACATCTATATGTTTATATTCAGTTATACACCTTGCGCCAATCAATATCATTTTTTACATTTTGACGTACTGCACGGTGCCCTTTTAACGAATCCGACTGAAAATTGGCTAGAAAAGACTCAAGACATTGATCTTACTCTATCCCTATTTTTATGACTTTCCTTCAAAGGGCGTGGCTATTACGGTGCCGCAGAGTCTGATTATTCTCCGTGGCAACAAAAGTTCCTGCAAAATGATTCAGATGATCCATCTTCTGAAAATCTTTCACATTTGAGGATATTCAGGCCCTGAAGACGGCTGCCAACTTATTTTTGATCGCAGTGGTAGCGCCACCAACTGGTTAAAACAAATACAAATTATTTTCGTTGATGTTTTTCTCCGGGCAGGTTAACAAAATCTACCTTATATTTGCTCGGATGAGTGTTTAGGCCTTGAGCATGTCACAATACGAAAGTCTTTCGCCTTCTTCAGAGTGTCACATGATGGTGTCTTGTGACCCGTCTTTATCAGCTGATGTTCCATGAGGGCGTGACTTACCTGTCACAAGAATGAAGGCAAGTCACGCCCCCCGCTGTCCGTTCACTCCGCCAAGATGCTGGTCCAGGTGGTAGAGAGGATGAAGGCTCCCTTGTCTCTGTTCATGGTTTTTATGCCTCGCTTGCAGATCTCAATGGCCTCTCTGATCCAGCGCTGTTGTTTGTTCTCTTCTGTGCGGATGACCCTGCCCTTCTCCCGGTCCATGATGTGGTTTTCCCTTTTGCAGTGGTCAGTGATTGCTGATTTGTAATGTTCATGTTGTGCTTGTTCTTTTACTGCTCTGATTTTTTCATTTTTTTGACAGGTAAGTCACACCCTCATGGAACATCAGCTCAAGACACCATCATGCGACACTCTGAAGAAGGCGAAAGACTCGCCGAAACATGTCAGGTAAAAAATTAACCTAAAACATAATTGTCTGCTTTTAATGAATCAGTCAAATATCAATAATAAGAAGACAAAATGAACCTAATACAAATAAATGAATGCTTAATAACTCCCCTGCACATGCTCCTAAAAATCCAAACCTTCACCTGTAAATAAAACGTCCCGACCTGAAGACATCTTAATGTTATTATTTTGTTATACACACAGTGCCGCCAAGTGGAATCAAAAATTTGTTTTTATTTTAATTTTCACGTACTGCATGGTGCCCTTTTGACGAATCCGACTGAAAATTAGTCAGAAAAGACTTAAGACAATGATCTTACTCTCTGCCGAATTTTGTGACGTTTTGGCAAAAGGCGTGGCTATTAAGGTGCTGAAAAGTCCGATTGTACTCTGTGGCAACAAAAGCTCCGGCAACATGACTCAGATGATCCTATCTTCTCGAAGTTGTACACATTTGAGGATACTTCAGCCCTGAAGACATCTACCAACTTATTTTACATCGTAGTAGTAGCGCCACCAACTGGTAAAAGCTAATACAAGTTATTTTCTTGGATGTTTTTCTCCGTGCAACTCAACAAGGTCGCCCTCATATATGCTCGGATGACTGTTTCGGCCATGAGGATGTCACAATACGAAATTCGTGATTTTTCGTGAAAAGTTGTGGGAGTGGCATTGCACTGTTCAGCAATAAAACAAAGCTGATTATGAGGTTCTAAATATGAACGACAACTCGTAAAACTTTACACACACATCAGGCCGAGCAAATTTATCAATATTTTATACGTTAGTTGTGCAGCTTTTTTGAAATGGCTCGCCATGGCCCTCGAGAAATGTTAAAAAAAGCAGCTCTGGTTGAGTGTTTCACCTCGCTTTTTGTAAATTTTATGGAGTACAGTGAACCCTCGGTTATCGCGGTTAATGGGGACCGAGACCACCCGCGAAAACTGAAAATCCGCGAAGTAGCGGCGCACCTTCAAAAATGCTTAAAAAAAAAATACAATATATATAATAAATATATAAATATATATATATATATATATATATATATATATATATACGGGGAGAGAGAGAGTGAAATTCATGTTATAACAAAAAAAACAAATTATTATTAAAACGTATTATTTTTTTATTCCCCAGCCATTCTTTTTGTATTTATTTAATTACTCCGACTTTTACCTGCTGGTACGCCGTCCGGTGTGCCCTGTGAAATGAAAGGTGGCATTCTTTATTTATTTATTCATTTATTCATTCATAACTGACAGCCTCGCGCTCCGCTCGTGCCCGGGCAGAAGAGGTGCTCCAATTTGGCTTAACTGTGACACACGCCCGTCCTCCTCCCCCGGAGCTTCCATTCGGTTAAACTTAGGGGCCGCTTGGCACCGCCCGTGCCCGGGGAAGGTGCTCCTCTTCGGCTTACTGTGACGCGAGCATGCCCTCCTCCTCCGGAGCTTCCATTCGGTTAAACTTAGGGGCCGCTTGGAACCGCCCGTGCCCGGGGAAGGTGCTCCTCTTCGGCTTACTGTGACGCGAGCATGCCCTCCTCCTCCGGAGCTTCCATTCGGTTAAACTTAGGGGCCGCTTGGCACTGCCCGTGCCCGGGGAAGGTGCTCCTCTACGGCTTAACTGCCACGCACGCTGGCCGGAGCTCTGGTACGGTCCGAACCGCGCGAAACGTCGCCACCGATCGTGTCCGGGGGAACGTGCTCTTCTTCGTCCACTCTCCTCTTCGCCCACGCTCTTCTTCGGCGCACGCCGGCCGTCTAACCGCTCCAGCGCCCCGTCGTGCCGCTCGGCGAAACTACAATGCCCCCGAATATTTTTTAGACCCGCGAAGCACTGAACCCGCGAAAGGTGAACCGCGAAGTAGCGAGGGTTCACTGTATGTATAAGACCAAGACCTACAAAAAAGTCTCTTGGAGCAATGAGCTAGGTTTTACAGGAAGTCGGCCATTTTGAATTTACTTAAAAGGGGGCGGGTCACCACAATGGACTTTGTGTAGAAATTATTATTGGGGCCCGAGCAGCGACCGTGGCGAGGTCCCTATTGTTTTTGTAGAAAATATTATTACTTTTATTATTATTATTATTATTATTATTAGGGCCTGAGCAGCGACCACTGCGAAGTCCCTATTGTTTTTGTTGAAATTATTATTATTATTATTTTTCCGATTGTTCGATCGCATTTTTGACCCCTGAAACATGCACAAAAACTCACCAAACTTGGCAGTCTCATCGGGCATGGCGAAAAATTTGATATTTTAACGTCTAATATGAACAGGAAGTGAGTTATGAATTTTTGAAAGTCCGACTTTTGCCCTTTTTTGCATGTTTACAGGGGTCATTCTTTTGCACCCTGATCCTAAAGGCTTCATCTGATTGCCTTAAAATTCTGTCTGTAGCATCTGAAGACCTGGCACAAACACTGGGGCTAAAATTTTTTGTTTCCGAAATACTATATGACGGGGGCGGGGCATCAAAGTTTTCACTTAAGATTTCCTTCGCCGCAATGGACAAAATGCTTAATAACTCTCCTGCACATGCTGCTAAAAATCCAAAACTTCACATGTACATAAAGAGTCTGTACCTGAAGACATCTATATGTTTATATTCAGTTATACACCTTGCGCCAATCAATATCATTTTTTACATTTTGACGTACTGCACGGTGCCCTTTTAACGAATCTGATTGAAAATTGGCTATAAAAGACTCAAGACATTGATCTTACTCTATCCCTATTTTTGTGACTTTCCTTCGAAGGGCGTGGCTATTACGGTGCCGCAGAGTCTGATTATTCTCCGTGGCAACAAAAGTTCCTGCAAAATGATTCAGATGATCCATCTTCTCGAAATTTTTCACATTTGAGGATATTCAGGCCCTGAAGACGGCTGCCAACTTATTTTTGATCGCAGTGGTAGCGCCACCAACTGGTTAAAACAAATACAAATCATTTTCATTGATTTTTTTCTCCGGGCAGGTTAACAAAATCTACCTTACATTTGCTCGGATGAGTGTTTAGGCCTTGAGGATGTCACAATACGAAAGTCTTTCGCCTTCTTCAGAGTGTCACATGATGGTGTCTTGTGGCCCGTCTTTATCAGCTGATGTTCCATGAGGGCGTGACTTACCTGTCACAAGAATGAAGGCAAGTCACGCCCCCCGCTGTCCGTTCACTCCGCCAAGATGCTGGTCCAGGTGGTAGAGAGGATGAAGGCTCCCTTGTCTCTGTTCATGGTTTTTATGCCTCGCTTGCAGATCTCAATGGCCTCTCTGATCCAGCGCTGTTGTTTGTTCTCTTCGGTGCGGATGACCCTGCCCTCCTCCCGGTCCATGATGTGGTTTTCCCTTTTGCAGTGGTCAGTGATTGCTGATTTGTAATGTTCATGTTGTGCTTGTTCTTTTACTGCTCTGATTTTTCATTTTTTTGACAGGTAAGTCACACCCTCATGGAACATCAGCTGATAAAGACGGGTCTCAAGACACCATCATGCGACACTCTGAAGAAGGCGAAAGACTCGCCGAAACATGTCAGGTAAAAAATTAACCTAAAACATAATTGTCTGCTTTTAATGAATCAGTCAAATATCAATAATAAGAAGACAAAATGAACCTAATACAAATAAATGAATGCTTAATAACTCCCCTGCACATGCTCCTAAAAATCCAAACCTTCACCTGTAAATAAAACGTCCCGACCTGAAGACATCTTAATGTTATTATTTTGTTATACACACAGTGCCGCCAAGTGGAATCAAAAATTTGTTTTTATTTAAATTTTCACATACTGCACGGTGCCCTTTTGACGAATCCGACTGAAAATTAGTCAGAAAAGACTCAAGACAATGATCTTACTCTCTGCCGAATTTTGTGACGTTTTGGCAAAAGGCGTGGCTATTAAGGTGCTGAAAAGTCCGATTGTACTCTGTGGCAACAAAAGCTCCGGCAACATGACTCAGATGATCCTATCTTCTCGAAGTTGTACACATTTGAGGATACTTCAGCCCTGAAGACATCTACCAACTTATTTTACATCGTAGTAGTAGCGCCACCAACTGGTAAAAGCTAATACAAGTTATTTTCTTGGATGTTTTTCTCCGTGCAACTCAACAAGGTCGCCCTCATATATGCTCGGATGACTGTTTCGGCCATGAGGATGTCACAATACGAAATTCGTGATTTTTCGTGAAAAGTTGTGGGAGTGGCATTGCACTGTTCGGCAATAAAATAAAGCTGATTATGAGGTTCTAAATATGAACGACAACTCGTAAAACTTTACACACACATCAGGCCGAGCAAATTTATCAATATTTTATACGTTAGTTGTGCAGCTTTTTTGAAATGGCTCGCCATGGCCCTCGAGAAATGTTAAAAAAAAGCAGCTCTGGTTGAGTGTTTCACCTCGCTTTTTGTAAATTTTATGGAGTACAGTGAACCCTCGGTTATCGCGGTTAATGGGGACCGAGACCACCCGCGAAAACTGAAAATCCGCGAAGTAGCGGCGCACCTTCAAAAATGCTTAAAAAAAATATACAATATATATCATAAATATATAAATATATATATATATATATATATATATATATATATATATATATATATATATATATATATATATATATATATATATACGGGGAGAGAGAGAGTGAAATTCATGTTATAACAAAAAAACCAAATTATTATTAAAACGTATTATTTTTTTATTCCCCAGCCATTCTTTTTGTATTTATTTAATTACTCCGACTTTTACCTGCTGGTACGCCGTCCGGTGTGCCCTGTGAAATGAAAGGTGGCATTCTTTATTTATTTATTCATTTATTCATTCATAACTGACAGCCTCGCGCTCCGCTCGTGCCCGGGCAGAAGAGGTGCTCCAATTTGGCTTAACTGTGACACACGCCCGTCCTCCTCCGTCCGGAGCTTCCATTCGGTTAAACTTAGGGGCCGCTTGGCACCGCCCGTGCCCGGGGTAGGTGCTCCTCTTCGGCTTACTGTGACGCGAGCATGCCCTCCTCCTCCGGAGCTTCCATTCGGTTAAACTTAGGGGCCGCTTGGAACCGCCCGTGCCCGGGGAAGGTGCTCCTCTTCGGCTTACTGTGACGCGAGCATGCCCTCCTCCTCCGGAGCTTCCATTCGGTTAAACTTAGGGGCCGCTTGGCACCGCCCGTGCCCGGGGAAGGTGCTCCTCTACGGCTTAACTGCCACGCACGCTGGCCGGAGCTCTGGTACGGTCCGAACCGCGCGAAACGTCGCCACCGATCGTGTCCGGGGGAACGTGCTCTTCTTCGTCCACTCTCCTCTTCGCCCACGCTCTTCTTCGGCGCACGCCGGCCGTCTAACCGCTCCAGCGCCCCGTCGTGCCGCTCGGCGAAACTACAATGCCCCCGAATATTTTTTAGACCCGCGAAGCACTGAACCTGCGAAAGGTGAACCGCGAAGTAGCGAGGGTTCACTGTATGTATAAGACCAAGACCTACAAAAAAGTCTCTTGGAGCAATGAGCTAGGTTTTACAGGAAGTCGGCCATTTTGAATTTACTTAAAAGGGGGCGGGTCACCACAATGGACTTTGTGTAGAAATTATTATTGGGGCCCGAGCAGCGACCGCGGCGAGGTCCCTATTGTTTTTGGAGAAAATATTATTACTTTTATTATTATTATTATTATTATTATTAGGGCCTGAGCAGCGACCGCTGCGAAGTCCCTATTGTTTTTGTAGAAATTATTATTATTATTTTTCCGATTGTTCGATCGCATTTTTGACCCCCGAAACATGCACAAAAACTCACCAAACTTGGCAGTCTCATCGGGCATGGCGAAAAATTTGATATTTTAACGTCTAATATGAACAGGAAGTGAGTTATGAATTTTTGAAAGTCCGACTTTTGCCCTTTTTTGCATGTTTACAGGGGTCATTCTTTTGCACCCTGATCCTAAAGGCTTCATCTGATTGCCTTAAAATTCTGTCTGTAGCATCTGAAGACCTGGCACAAACACTGGGGCTAAAATTTTTTGTTTCCGAAATACTATATGACGGGGGCGGGGCATCAAAGTTTTCACTTAAGATTTCCTTCGCCGCAATGGACAAAATGCTTAATAACTCTCCTGCACATGCTGCTAAAAATCCAAAACTTCACATGTACATAAAGAGTCTGTACCTGAAGACATCTATATGTTTATATTCAGTTATACACCTTGCGCCAATCAATATCATTTTTTACATTTTGACGTACTGCACGGTGCCCTTTTAACGAATCTGATTGAAAATTGGCTAGAAAAGACTCAAGACATTGATCTTACTCTATCCCTATTTTTGTGACTTTCCTTCGAAGGGCGTGGCTATTACGGTGCCGCAGAGTCTGATTATTCTCCGTGGCAACAAAAGTTCCTGCAAAATGATTCAGATGATCCATCTTCTCGAAATTTTTCACATTTGAGGATATTCAGGCCCTGAAGACGGCTGCCAACTTATTTTTGATCGCAGTGGTAGCGCCACCAACTGGTTAAAACAAATACAAATTATTTTCGTTGATGTTTTTCTCCGGGCAGGTTAACAAAATCTACCTTATATTTGCTCGGATGAGTGTTTAGGCCTTGAGGATGTCACAATACGAAAGTCTTTCGCCTTCTTCAGAGTGTCACATGATGGTGTCTTGTGACCCGTCTTTATCAGCTGATGTTCCATGAGGGCGTGACTTACCTGTCACAAGAATGAAGGCAAGTCACGCCCCCCGCTGTCCGTTCACTCCGCCAAAATGCTGCTCCAGGTGGTAGAGAGGATGAAGGCTCCCTTGTCTCTGTTCATGGTTTTTATGCCTCGCTTGCAGATCTCAATGGCCTCTCTGATCCAGCGCTGTTGTTTGTTCTCTTCGGTGCGGATGACCCTGCCCTTCTCCCGGTCCATGATGTGGTTTTCCCTTTTGCAGTGGTCAGTGATTGCTGATTTGTAATGTTCATGTTGTGCTTGTTCTTTTACTGCTCTGATTTTTCATTTTTTTGACAGGTAAGTCACACCCTCATGGAACATCAGCTGATAAAGACGGGTCTCAAGACACCATCATGCGACACTCTGAAGAAGGCGAAAGACTCGCCGAAACATGTCAGGTAAAAAATTAACCTAAAACATAATTGTCTGCTTTTAATGAATCAGTCAAATATCAATAATAAGAAGACAAAATGAACCTAATACAAATAAATGAATGCTTAATAACTCCCCTGCACATGCTCCTAAAAATCCAAACCTTCACCTGTAAATAAAACGTCCCGACCTGAAGACATCTTAATGTTATTATTTTGTTATACACACAGTGCCGCCAAGTGGAATCAAAAATTTGTTTTTATTTTAATTTTCACGTACTGCACGGTGCCCTTTCGACGAATCCGACTGAAAATTAGTCAGAAAAGACTCAAGACAATGATCTTACTCTCTGCCGAATTTTGTGACGTTTTGGCAAAAGGCGTGGCTATTACGGTGCTGAAAAGTCCGATTGTACTCTGTGGCAACAAAAGCTCCAGCAACATGACTCAGGTGATCCTATCTTCTCGAAGTTGCACACATTTGAGGATACTTAAGCCCTGAAGACATCTACCAACTTATTTTTCATCGTAGTAGTAGCGCCACCAACTGGTAAAAGCTAATACAAGTTATTTTCTTGGATGTTTTTCTCCGTGCAACTCAACAAGGTCGCCCTCATATATGCTCGGATGACTGTTTCGGCCATGAGGATGTCACAATACGAAATTCGTCCTTTTTCATGAAAAGTTGTGGGAGTGGCATTGCACTGTTCGGCAATAAAACAAAGCTGATTATGAGGTTCTAAATATGAACGACAACTCGTGAAACTTTACACACACATCAGGCCGAGCAAATTTATCAATATTTTATACGTTAGTTGTGCAGCTTTTTTGAAATGGCTCGCCATGGCCCTCGAGAAATGTTCAAAAAAGCAGCCCTGGTTGAGTGTTTCACCTCGCTTTTTGTAAATTTTATGGAGTACAGTGAACCCTCGGTTATCGCGGTTAATGGGGACCGAGACCACCCGCAAAAACTGAAAATCCGCGAAGTAGCGGCGCACCTTCAAAAATGCTTAAAAAAAATATACAATATATATAATAAATATATAAATATATATATATATATATATATATATATATATATATATATATATATATATATATATATATATATATATATATATATATATATATATATATATATATATATATATATATACGGGGGGAGAGAGAGAGACAGAGAGTGAAATTCATGTTATAACAAAAAAAACAAATTATTATTAAAACTTATTATTTTTTTATTCCCCAACCATTCTTTTTGTATTTATTTAATTACTCCGACTTTTACCTGCTGGTACGCCGTCCGGTGTGCCCTGTGAAATGAAAGGTGGCATTCTTTATTTATTCATTCATTTATTCATTCATAACTGACAGCCTCGCGCTCCGCTCGTGCCCGGGCAGAAGAGGTGCTCCAATTCGGCTTCACTGTGACACACGCCCGCCCTCTTCCCCCGGAGCTTCCATTCGGTTAAACTTAGGGGCCGCTTGGCACCGCCCGTGCCCGGGGAAGGTGCTCCTCTTCGGCTTACTGTGACGCGAGCATGCCCTCCTCCTGCGGAGCTTCCATTCGGTTAAACTTAGGGGCCGCTTGGAACCGCCCGTGCCCGGGGAAGGTGCTCCTCTTCGGCTTACTGTGACGCGAGCATGCCCTCCTCCTCCGGAGCTTCCATTCGGTTAAACTTAGGGGCCGCTTGGCACCGCCCGTGCCCGGGGAAGGTGCTCCTCTACGGCTTAACTGCCACGCACGCCGGCCGGAGCTCTGGTACGGTCCGAACCGCGCGAAACGTCGCCACCGATCGTGTCCGGGGGAACGTGCTCTCTTCGTCCACTCTCCTCTTCGCCCACGCTCTTCTTCGGCGCACGCCGGCCGTCTAACTGCTCCAGCGCCCCGTCGTGCCGCTCGGCGAAACTACAATGCCCCCGAATATTTTTTAGACCCGCGAAGCACTGAACCCGCGAAAGGTGAACCGCGAAGTAGCGAGGGTTCACTGTATGTATAAGACCAAGACCTACAAAAAAGTCTCTTGGAGCAATGAGCTAGGTTTTACAGGAAGTCGGCCATTTTGAATTTACTTAAAAGGGGGCGGGTCACCACAATGGACTTTGTGTAGAAATTATTATTGGGGCCCGAGCAGCGACCGCGGCGAGGTCCCTATTGTTTTTGTAGAAATTATTATTATTATTATTTTTCCGATTGTTCGATCGCATTTTTGACCCCCGAAACATGCACAAAAACTCACCAAACTTGGCAGTCTCATCGGGCATGGCGAAAAATTTGATATTTTAACGTCTAATATGAACAGGAAGTGAGTTATGAATTTTTGAAAGTCCGATTTTTGCCCTTTTTTGCATGTTTACAGGGGTCATTCTTTTGCACCCTGATCCTAAAGGCTTCATCTGATTGCCTTAAAATTCTGTCTGGAGCATCTTAAGACCTGGGACAAACACTGGGGCTAAAAATATTTGTTTCCGAAATACTATATGACGGGGGCGGGGCTTCAAAGTTTTCACTTAAGATTTCCTTCGCCGCAATGGACAAAATGCTTAATAACTCTCCTGCACGTGCTGCTAAAAATCCAAAACTTCACATGTACATAAAGAGTCGGTACCTGAAGACATCTATATGTTTATATTCAGTTATACACCTTGCGCCAATCAATATCATTTTTTACATTTTGACGTACTGCACGGTGCCCTTTTAACGAATCTGATTGAAAATTGGCTAGAAAAGACTCAAGACATTGATCTTACTCTATCCCTATTTTTGTGACTTTCCTTCGAAGGGCGTGGCTATTACGGTGCCGCAGAGTCTGATTATTCTCCGTGGCAACAAAAGTTCCTGCAAAATGATTCAGATGATCCATCTTCTCGAAATTTTTCACATTTGAGGATATTCAGGCCCTGAAGACGGCTGCCAACTTATTTTTGATCGCAGTGGTAGCGCCACCAACTGGTTAAAACAAATACAAATTATTTTCGTTGATTTTTTTCTCCGGGCAGGTTAACAAAATCTACCTTACATTTGCTCGGATGAGTGTTTAGGCCTTGAGGATGTCACAATACGAAAGTCTTTCGCCTTCTTCAGAGTGTCACATGATGGTGTCTTGTGGCCCGTCTTTATCAGCTGATGTTCCATGAGGGCGTGACTTACCTGTCACAAGAATGAAGGCAAGTCACGCCCCCCGCTGTCCGTTCACTCCGCCAAAATGCTGCTCCAGGTGGTAGAGAGGATGAAGGCTCCCTTGTCTCTGTTCATGGTTTTTATGCCTCGCTTGCAGATCTCAATGGCCTCTCTGATCCAGCGCTGTTGTTTGTTCTCTTCGGTGCGGATGACCCTGCCCTTCTCCCGGTCCATGATGTGGTTTTCCCTTTTGCAGTGGTCAGTGATTGCTGATTTGTAATGTTCATGTTGTGCTTGTTCTTTTACTGCTCTGATTTTTCATTTTTTTGACAGGTAAGTCACACCCTCATGGAACATCAGCTGATAAAGACGGGTCTCAAGACACCATCATGCGACACTCTGAAGAAGGCGAAAGACTCGCCGAAACATGTCAGGTAAAAAATTAACCTAAAACATAATTGTCTGCTTTTAATGAATCAGTCAAATATCAATAATAAGAAGACAAAATGAACCTAATACAAATAAATGAATGCTTAATAACTCCCCTGCACATGCTCCTAAAAATCCAAACCTTCACCTGTAAATAAAACGTCCCGACCTGAATACATCTTAATGTTATTATTTTGTTATACACACAGTGCCGCCAAGTGGAATCAAAAATTTGTTTTTATTTTAATTTTCACGTACTGCACGGTGCCCTTTCGACGAATCCGACTGAAAATTAGTCAGAAAAGACTCAAGACAATGATCTTACTCTCTGCCGAATTTTGTGACGTTTTGGCAAAAGGCGTGGCTATTACGGTGCTGAAAAGTCCGATTGTACTCTGTGGCAACAAAAGCTCCAGCAACATGACTCAGGTGATCCTATCTTCTCGAAGTTGCACACATTTGAGGATACTTAAGCCCTGAAGACATCTACCAACTTATTTTTCATCGTAGTAGTAGCGCCACCAACTGGTAAAAGCTAATACAAGTTATTTTCTTGGATGTTTTTCTCCGTGCAACTCAACAAGGTCGCCCTCATATATGCTCGGATGACTGTTTCGGCCATGAGGATGTCACAATACGAAATTCGTCCTTTTTCATGAAAAGTTGTGGGAGTGGCATTGCACTGTTCGGCAATAAAACAAAGCTGATTATGAGGTTCTAAATATGAACGACAACTCGTGAAACTTTACACACACATCAGGCCGAGCAAATTTATCAATATTTTATACGTTAGTTGTGCAGCTTTTTTGAAATGGCTCGCCATGGCCCTCGAGAAATGTTCAAAAAAGCAGCCCTGGTTGAGTGTTTCACCTCGCTTTTTGTAAATTTTATGGAGTACAGTGAACCCTCGGTTATCGCGGTTAATGGGGACCGAGACCACCCGCAAAAACTGAAAATCCGCAAAGTAGCGGCGCACCTTCAAAAATGCTTAAAAAAAATATACAATATATATAATAAATATATAAATATATATATATATATATATATATATATATATATATATACGGGGGGAGAGAGAGAGACAGAGAGTGAAATTCATGTTATAACAAAAAAAACAAATTATTATTAAAACTTATTATTTTTTTATTCCCCAACCATTCTTTTTGTATTTATTTAATTACTCCGACTTTTACCTGCTGGTACGCCGTCCGGTGTGCCCTGTGAAATGAAAGGTGGCATTCTTTATTTATTCATTCATTTATTCATTCATAACTGACAGCCTCGCGCTCCGCTCGTGCCCGGGCAGAAGAGGTGCTCCAATTCGGCTTCACTGTGACACACGCCCGCCCTCCTCCCCCGGAGCTTCCATTCGGTTAAACTTAGGGGCCGCTTGGCACCGCCCGTGCCCGGGGAAGGTGCTCCTCTTCGGCTTACTGTGACGCGAGCATGCCCTCCTCCTGCGGAGCTTCCATTCGGTTAAACTTAGGGGCCGCTTGGAACCGCCCGTGCCCGGGGAAGGTGCTCCTCTTCGGCTTACTGTGACGCGAGCATGCCCTCCTCCTCCGGAGCTTCCATTCGGTTAAACTTAGGGGCCGCTTGGCACCGCCCGTGCCCGGGAAAGGTGCTCCTCTACGGCTTAACTGCCACGCACGCCGGCCGGAGCTCTGGTACGGTCCGAACCGCGCGAAACGTCGCCACCGATCGTGTCCGGGGGAACGTGCTCTCTTCGTCCACTCTCCTCTTCGCCCACGCTCTTCTTCGGCGCACGCCGGCCGTCTAACTGCTCCAGCGCCCCGTCGTGCCGCTCGGCGAAACTACAATGCCCCCGAATATTTTTTAGACCCGCGAAGCACTGAACCCGCGAAAGGTGAACCGCGAAGTAGCGAGGGTTCACTGTATGTATAAGACCAAGACCTACAAAAAAGTCTCTTGGAGCAATGAGCTAGGTTTTACAGGAAGTCGGCCATTTTGAATTTACTTAAAAGGGGGCGGGTCACCACAATGGACTTTGTGTAGAAATTATTATTGGGGCCCGAGCAGCGACCGCGGCGAGGTCCCTATTGTTTTTGTAGAAATTATTATTATTATTATTTTTCCGATTGTTCGATCGCATTTTTGACCCCCGAAACATGCACAAAAACTCACCAAACTTGGCAGTCTCATCGGGCATGGCGAAAAATTTGATATTTTAACGTCTAATATGAACAGGAAGTGAGTTATGAATTTTTGAAAGTCCGATTTTTGCCCTTTTTTGCATGTTTACAGGGGTCATTCTTTTGCACCTTGATCCTAAAGGCTTCATCTGATTGCCTTAAAATTCTGTCTGGAGCATCTTAAGACCTGGGACAAACACTGGGGCTAAAAATTTTTGTTTCCGAAATACTATATGACGGGGGCGGGGCTTCAAAGTTTTCACTTAAGATTTCCTTTGCCGCAATGGACAAAATGCTTAATAACTCTCCTGCACGTGCTGCTAAAAATCCAAAACTTCACATGTACATAAAGAGTCGGTACCTGAAGACATCTATATGTTTATATTCAGTTATACACCTTGCGCCAATCAATATCATTTTTTACATTTTGACGTACTGCACGGTGCCCTTTTAACGAATCTGATTGAAAATTGGCTAGAAAAGACTCAAGACATTGATCTTACTCTATCCCTATTTTCGTGACTTTCCTTCGAAGGGCGTGGCTATTACGGTGCCGCAGAGTCTGATTATTCTCCGTGGCAACAAAAGTTCCTGCAAAATGATTCAGATGATCCATCTTCTCGAAATTTTTCACATTTGAGGATATTCAGGCCCTGAAGACGGCTGCCAACTTATTTTTGATCGCAGTGGTAGCGCCACCAACTGGTTAAAACAAATACAAATTATTTTCGTTGATGTTTTTCTCCGGGCAGGTTAACAAAATCTACCTTATATTTGCTCGGATGAGTGTTTAGGCCTTGAGGATGTCACAATACGAAAGTCTTTCGCCTTCTTCAGAGTTTCACATGATGGTGTCTTGTGACCCGTCTTTATCAGCTGATGTTCCATGAGGGCGTGACTTACCTGTCACGAGAATGAAGGCAAGTCACGCCCCCCGCTGTCCGTTCACTCCGCCAAGATGCTGGTCCAGGTGGTAGAGAGGATGAAGGCTCCCTTGTCTCTGTTCATGGTTTTTATGCCTCGCTTGCAGATCTCAATGGCCTCTCTGATCCAGCGCTGTTGTTTGTTCTCTTCTGTGCGGATGACCCTGCCCTTCTCCCGGTCCATGATGTGGTTTTCCCTTTTGCAGTGGTCAGTGATTGCTGATTTGTAATGTTCATGTTGTGCTTGTTCTTTTACTGCTCTGATTTTTTTCATTTTTTTGACAGGTAAGTCACACCCTCATGGAACATCAGCTCAAGACACCATCATGCGACACTCTGAAGAAGGCGAAAGACTCGCCGAAACATGTCAGTGAAAAAATTAACCTAAAACATAATTGTCTGCTTTTAATGAATCAGTCAAATATCAATAATAAGAAGACAAAATGAACCTAATACAAATAAATGAATGCTTAATAACTCCCCTGCACATGCTCCTAAAAATCCAAACCTTCACCTGTAAATAAAACGTCCCGACCTGAAGACATCTTAATGTTATTATTTTGTTATACACACAGTGCCGCCAAGTGGAATCAAAAATTTGTTTTTATTTTAATTTTCACGTACTGCACGGTGCCCTTTCGACGAATCCGACTGAAAATTAGTCAGAAAAGACTCAAGACAATGATCTTACTCTCTGCCGAATTTTGTGACGTTTTGGCAAAAGGCGTGGCTATTACGGTGCTGAAAAGTCCGATTGTACTCTGTGGCAACAAAAGCTCCAGCAACATGACTCAGGTGATCCTATCTTCTCGAAGTTGCACACATTTGAGGATACTTAAGCCCTGAAGACATCTACCAACTTATTTTTCATCGTAGTAGTAGCGCCACCAACTGGTAAAAGCTAATACAAGTTATTTTCTTGGATGTTTTTCTCCGTGCAACTCAACAAGGTCGCCCTCATATATGCTCGGATGACTGTTTCGGCCATGAGGATGTCCCAATACGAAATTCGTCCTTTTTCATGAAAAGTTGTGGGAGTGGCATTGCACTGTTCGGCAATAAAACAAAGCTGATTATGAGGTTCTAAATATGAACGACAACTCGTGAAACTTTACACACACATCAGGCCGAGCAAATTTATCAATATTTTATACGTTAGTTGTGCAGCTTTTTTGAAATGGCTCGCCATGGCCCTCGAGAAATGTTCAAAAAAGCAGCCCTGGTTGAGTGTTTCACCTCGCTTTTTGTAAATTTTATGGAGTACAGTGAACCCTCGGTTATCGCGGTTAATGGGGACCGAGACCACCCGCAAAAACTGAAAATCCGCGAAGTAGCGGCGCACCTTCAAAAATGCTTAAAAAAAATATACAATATATATAATAAATATATAAATATATATATATATATATATATATATATATATATATATATATATATATATACGGGGGGAGAGAGAGAGACAGAGAGTGAAATTCATGTTATAACAAAAAAAACAAATTATTATTAAAACTTATTATTTTTTTATTCCCCAACCATTCTTTTTGTATTTATTTAATTACTCCGACTTTTACCTGCTGGTACGCCGTCCGGTGTGCCCTGTGAAATGAAAGGTGGCATTCTTTATTTATTCATTCATTTATTCATTCATAACTGACAGCCTCGCGCTCCGCTCGTGCCCGGGCAGAAGAGGTGCTCCAATTCGGCTTCACTGTGACACACGCCCGCCCTCCTCCCCCGGAGCTTCCATTCGGTTAAACTTAGGGGCCGCTTGGCACCGCCCGTGCCCGGGGAAGGTGCTCCTCTTCGGCTTACTGTGACGCGAGCATGCCCTCCTCCTGCGGAGCTTCCATTCGGTTAAACTTAGGGGCCGCTTGGAACCGCCCGTGCCCGGGGGAAGGTGCTCCTCTTCGGCTTACTGTGACGCGAGCATGCCCTCCTCCTCCGGAGCTTCCATTCGGTTAAACTTAGGGGCCGCTTGGCACCGCCCGTGCCCGGGAAAGGTGCTCCTCTACGGCTTAACTGCCACGCACGCCGGCCGGAGCTCTGGTACGGTCCGAACCGCGCGAAACGTCGCCACCGATCGTGTCCGGGGGAACGTGCTCTCTTCGTCCACTCTCCTCTTCGCCCACGCTCTTCTTCGGCGCACGCCGGCCGTCTAACTGCTCCAGCGCCCCGTCGTGCCGCTCGGCGAAACTACAATGCCCCCGAATATTTTTTAGACCCGCGAAGCACTGAACCCGCGAAAGGTGAACCGCGAAGTAGCGAGGGTTCACTGTATGTATAAGACCAAGACCTACAAAAAAGTCTCTTGGAGCAATGAGCTAGGTTTTACAGGAAGTCGGCCATTTTGAATTTACTTAAAAGGGGGCGGGTCACCACAATGGACTTTGTGTAGAAATTATTATTGGGGCCCGAGCAGCGACCGCGGCGAGGTCCCTATTGTTTTTGTAGAAAATATTATTACTTTTATTATTATTATTATTATTATTATTATTAGGGCCTGAGCTGCGACCGCTGCGAAGTCCCTATTGTTTTTGTAGAAATTATTATTATTATTATTTTTCCGATTGTTCGATCGCATTTTTGACCCCCGAAACATGCACAAAAACTCACCAAACTTGGCAGTCTCATCGGGCATGGCGAAAAATTTGATATTTTAACGTCTAATATGAACAGGAAGTGAGTTATGAATTTTTGAAAGTCCGACTTTTGCCCTTTTTTGCATGTTTACAGGGGTCATTCTTTTGCACCCTGATCCTAAAGGCTTCATCTGATTGCCTTAAAGTTCTGTCTGGAGCATCTTAAGACCTGGGACAAACACTGGGGCTAAAATTTTTTGTTTCCGAAATACTATATGACGGGGGCGGGGCTTCAAAGTTTTCACTTAAGATTTCCTTCGCCGCAATGGACAAAATGCTTAATAACTCTCCTGCACGTGATGCTAAAAATCCAAAACTTCACATGTACATAAAGAGTCTGTACCTGAAGACATCTATATGTTTATATTCAGTTATACACCTTGCGCCAATCAATATAAATCTTTACATTTTGACGTACTGCACGGTGCCCTTTTAACGAATCCGACTGAAAATTGGCTAGAAAAGACTCAAGACATTGATCTTACTCTATCCCTATTTTTATGACTTTCCTTCAAAGGGCGTGGCTATTACGGTGCCGCAGAGTCTGATTATTCTCCGTGGCAACAAAAGTTCCTGCAAAATGATTCAGATGATCCATCTTCTGGAAATCTTTCACATTTGAGGATATTCAGGCCCTGAAGACGGCTGCCAACTTATTTTTGATCGCAGTGGTAGCGCCACCAACTGGTTAAAACAAATACAAATTATTTTCGTTGATGTTTTTCTCCGGGCAGGTTAACAAAATCTACCTTATATTTGCTCGGATGAGTGTTTAGGCCTTGAGCATGTCACAATACGAAAGTCTTTCGCCTTCTTCAGAGTGTCACATGATGGTGTCTTGTGACCCGTCTTTATCAGCTGATGTTCCATGAGGGCGTGACTTACCTGTCACAAGAATGAAGGCAAGTCACGCCCCCCGCTGTCCGTTCACTCCGCCAAGATGCTGGTCCAGGTGGTAGAGAGGATGAAGGCTCCCTTGTCTCTGTTCATGGTTTTTATGCCTCGCTTGCAGATCTCAATGGCCTCTCTGATCCAGCGCTGTTGTTTGTTCTCTTCTGTGCGGATGACCCTGCCCTTCTCCCGGTCCATGATGTGGTTTTCCCTTTTGCAGTGGTCAGTGATTGCTGATTTGTAATGTTCATGTTGTGCTTGTTCTTTTACTGCTCTGATTTTTTCATTTTTTTGACAGGTAAGTCACACCCTCATGGAACATCAGCTCAAGACACCATCATGCGACACTCTGAAGAAGGCGAAAGACTCGCCGAAACATGTCAGGTAAAAAATTAACCTAAAACATAATTGTCTGCTTTTAATGAATCAGTCAAATATCAATAATAAGAAGACAAAATGAACCTAATACAAATAAAGGAATGCTTAATAACTCCCCTGCACATGCTCCTAAAAATCCAAACCTTCACCTGTAAATAAAACGTCCCGACCTGAAGACATCTTAATGTTATTATTTTGTTATACACACAGTGCCGCCAAGTGGAATCAAAAATTTGTTTTTATTTTAATTTTCACGTACTGCACGGTGCCCTTTTGACGAATCCGACTGAAAATTAGTCAGAAAAGACTCAAGACAATGATCTTACTCTCTGCCGAATTTTGTGACGTTTTGGCAAAAGGCGTGGCTATTAAGGTGCTGAAAAGTCCGATTGTACTCTGTGGCAACAAAAGCTCCGGCAACATGACTCAGATGATCCTATCTTCTCGAAGTTGTACACATTTGAGGATACTTCAGCCCTGAAGACATCTACCAACTTATTTTACATCGTAGTAGTAGCGCCACCAACTGGTAAAAGCTAATACAAGTTATTTTCTTGGATGTTTTTCTCCGTGCAACTCAACAAGGTCGCCCTCATATATGCTCGGATGACTGTTTCGGCCATGAGGATGTCACAATACGAAATTCGTGATTTTTCGTGAAAAGTTGTGGAGTGGCATTGCACTGTTCGGCAATAAAACAAAGCTGATTATGAGGTTCTAAATATGAACGACAACTCGTAAAACTTTACACACACATCAGGCCGAGCAAATTTATCAATATTTTATACGTTAGTTGTGCAGCTTTTTTGAAATGGCTCGCCATGGCCCTCGAGAAATGTTAAAAAAAAGCAGCTCTGGTTGAGTGTTTCACCTCGCTTTTTGTAAATTTTATGGAGTACAGTGAACCCTCGGTTATCGCGGTTAATGGGGACCGAGACCACCCGCGAAAACTGAAAATCCGCGAAGTAGCGGCGCACCTTCAAAAATGCAAAAAAAAAAATATACAATATATATAATAAATATATAATATATATATATATATATATATATATATATATATATATATATATATATATATATATATATATATACGGGGGGAGAGAGAGAGAGAGAGTGAAATTCATGTTATAACAAAAAAACCAAATTATTATTAAAACGTATTATTTTTTTATTCCCCAGCCATTCTTTTTGTATTTATTTAATTACTCCGACTTTTACCTGCTGGTACGCCGTCCGGTGTGCCCTGTGAAATGAAAGGTGGCATTCTTTATTTATTTATTCATTTATTCATTCATAACTGACAGCCTCGCGCTCCGCTCGTGCCCGGGCAGAAGAGGTGCTCCATTTTGGCTTAACTGTGACACACGCCCGCCCTCCTCCCCCGGAGCTTCCATTCGGTTAAACTTAGGGGCCGCTTGGCACCGCCCGTGCCCGGGGAAGGTGCTCCTCTTCGGCTTACTGTGACGCGAGCATGCCCTCCTCCTGCGGAGCTTCCATTCGGTTAAACTTAGGGGCCGCTTGGAACCGCCCGTGCCCGGGGAAGGTGCTCCTCTTCGGCTTACTGTGACGCGAGCATGCCCTCCTCCTCCGGAGCTTCCATTCGGTTAAACTTAGGGGCCGCTTGGCACCGCCCGTGCCCGGGGAAGGTGCTCCTCTACGGCTTAACTTCCACGCACGCCGGCCGGAGCTCTGGTACGGTCCGAACCGCGCGAAACGTCGCCACCGATCGTGTCCGGGGGAACGTGCTCTTCTTCGTCCACTCTCCTCTTCGCCCACGCTCTTCTTCGGCGCACGCCGGCCGTCTAACCGCTCCAGCGCCCCGTCGTGCCGCTCGGCGAAACTACAATGCCCCCGAATATTTTTTATACCCGCGAAGCACTGAACCCGCGAAAGGTGAACCGCGAAGTAGCGAGGGTTCACTGTATGTATAAGACCAAGACCTACAAAAAAGTCTCTTGGAGCAATGAGCTAGGTTTTACAGGAAGTCGGCCATTTTGAATTTACTTAAAAGGGGGCGGGTCACCACAATGGACTTTGTGTAGAAATTATTATTGGGGCCCGAGCAGCGACCGCGGCGAGGTCCCTATTGTTTTTGTAGAAAATATTATTACTTTTATTATTATTATTATTATTATTATTAGGGCCTGAGCAGCGACCGCTGCGAAGTCCCTATTGTTTTTGTAGAAATTATTATTATTATTATTTTTCCGATTGTTCGATCGCATTTTTGACCCCCGAAACATGCACAAAAACTCACCAAACTTGGCAGTCTCATCGGGCATGGCGAAAAATTTGATATTTTAACGTCTAATATGAACAGGAAGTGAGTTATGAATTTTTGAAAGTCCGACTTTTGCCCTTTTTTGCATGTTTACAGGGGTCATTCTTTTGCACCCTGATCCTAAAGGCTTCATCTGATTGCCTTAAAATTCTGTCTGTAGCATCTGAAGACCTGGGACAAACACTGGGGCTAAAATTTTTTGTTTCCGAAATACTATATGACGGGGGCGGGGCTTCAAAGTTTTCACTTAAGATTTCCTTCGCCGCAATGGACAAAATGCTTAATAACTCTCCTGCACATGCTGCTAAAAATCCAAAACTTCACATGTACATAAAGAGTCTGTACCTGAAGACATCTATATGTTTATATTCAGTTATACACCTTGCGCCAATCAATATCATTTTTTACATTTTGACGTACTGCACGGTGCCCTTTTAACGAATCTGATTGAAAATTGGCTAGAAAAGACTCAAGACATTGATCTTACTCTATCCCTATTTTTGTGACTTTCCTTCGAAGGGCGTGGCTATTACGGTGCCGCAGAGTCTGATTATTCTCCGTGGCAACAAAAGTTCCTGCAAAATGATTCAGATGATCCATCTTCTCGAAATTTTTCACATTTGAGGATATTCAGGCCCTGAAGACGGCTGCCAACTTATTTTTGATCGCAGTGGTAGCGCCACCAACTGGTTAAAACAAATACAAATTATTTTCGTTGATGTTTTTCTCCGGGCAGGTTAACAAAATCTACCTTATATTTGCTCGGATGAGTGTTTAGGCCTTGAGCATGTCACAATACGAAAGTCTTTCGCCTTCTTCAGAGTGTCACATGATGGTGCCTTGTGACCCGTCTTTATCAGATGATGTTCCATGAGGGCGTGACTTACCTGTCACAAGAATGAAGGCAAGTCACGCCCCCCGCTGTCCGTTCACTCCGCCAAGATGCTGGTCCAGGTGGTAGAGAGGATGAAGGCTCCCTTGTCTCTGTTCATGGTTTTTATGCCTCGCTTGCAGATCTCAATGGCCTCTCTGATCCAGCGCTGTTGTTTGTTCTCTTCTGTGCGGATGACCCTGCCCTTCTCCCGGTCCATGATGTGGTTTTCCCTTTTGCAGTGGTCAGTGATTGCTGATTTGTAATGTTCATGTTGTGCTTGTTCTTTTACTGCTCTGATTTTTTTCATTTTTTTGACAGGTAAGTCACACCCTCATGGAACATCAGCTCAAGACACCATCATGCGACACTCTGAAGAAGGCGAAAGACTCGCCGAAACATGTCAGTGAAAAAATTAACCTAAAACATAATTGTCTGCTTTTAATGAATCAGTCAAATATCAATAATAAGAAGACAAAATGAACCTAATACAAATAAATGAATGCTTAATAACTCCCCTGCACATGCTCCTAAAAATCCAAACCTTCACCTGTAAATAAAACGTCCCGACCTGAAGACATCTTAATGTTATTATTTTGTTATACACACAGTGCCGCCAAGTGGAATCAAAAATTTGTTTTTATTTTAATTTTCACGTACTGCACGGTGCCCTTTTGACGAATCCGACTGAAAATTAGTCAGAAAAGACTCAAGACAATGATCTTACTCTCTGCCGAATTTTGTGACGTTTTGGCAAAAGGCGTGGCTATTACGGTGCTGAAAAGTCCGATTGTACTCTGTGGCAACAAAAGCTCCGGCAACATGACTCAGATGATCCTATCATCTCGAAGTTGTACACATTTGAGGATACTTCAGCCCTGAAGACATCTACCGACTTATTTTTCATCGTAGTAGTAGCGCCACCAACTGGTAAAAGCTAATACAAGTTATTTTCTTGGATGTTTTTCTCCGTGCAACTCAACAAGGTTGCCCTCATATATGCTCGGATGACTGTTTCGGCCATGAGGATGTCACAATACGAAATTTGTCCTTTTTCGTGAAAAGTTTTGGGAGTGGCATTGCACTGTTCGGCAATAAAACAACGCTGATTATGAGGTTCTAAATATGAACGACAACTCGTGAAACTTAACACACACATCAGGCCGAGCAAATTTATCAATATTTTATACGTTAGTTGTGCAGCTTTTTTGAAATGGCTCGCCATGGCCCTCGAGAAATGTTAAAAAAAGCAGCCCTGATTGAGTGTTTCACCTCGCTTTTTGTAAATTTTATGGAGTACAGTGAACCCTCGGTTATCGCGGTTAATGGGGACCGAGACCACCCGCGAAAACTGAAAATCCGCGAAGTAGCGGCGCACCTTCAAAAATGCTTAAAAAAAATATACAATGTATATAATAAATATATATATATATATATATATACGGGGAGAGAGAGAGTGAAATTCATTTTATAACAAAAAAACCAAATTATTATTAAAACGTATTATTTTTTTATTCCCCAGCCATTCTTTTTGTATTTATTTAATTACTCCGACTTTTACCTGCTGGTACGCCGTCCGGTGTGCCCTGTGAAATGAAAGGTGGCATTCTTTATTTATTTATTCATTTATTCATTCATAACTGACAGCCTCGCGCTCCGCTCGTGCCCGGGCAGAAGAGGTGCTCCAATTCGGCTTAACTGTGACACACGCCCGCCCTCCTCCCCCGGAGCTTCCATTCGGTTAAACTTAGGGGCCGCTTGGCACCGCCGTGCCCGGGGAAGGTGCTACTCTTCGGCTTACTGTGACGCGAGCATGCCCTCCTCCTCCGGAGCTTCCATTCGGTTAAACTTAGGGGCCGCTTGGAACCGCCCGTGCCCGGGGAAGGTGCTCCTCTTCGGCTTACTGTGACGCGAGCATGCCCTCCTCCTCCGGAGCTTCCAT
Organism: Idiotropiscis lumnitzeri; assembly: GCF_059441095.1. Classification (NCBI taxonomy): domain Eukaryota; kingdom Metazoa; phylum Chordata; class Actinopteri; order Syngnathiformes; family Syngnathidae; genus Idiotropiscis; species Idiotropiscis lumnitzeri. The sequence goes on along the minus strand of NW_028283581.1, from coordinate 530,700 downwards.
TCGGTTAAACTCAGGGGCCGCTTGGAACCGCCCGTGCCCGGGGAAGGTGCTCCTCTTCGGCTTACTGTGACGCGAACATGCCCTCCTCCTCCGGAGCTTCCATTCGGTTAAACTTAGGGGCCGCTTGGCACCGCCCGTGCCCGGGGAAGGTGCTCCTCTATGGCTTAACTGCCACGCACGCCGGCCGGAGCTCTGGTACGGTCCGAACCGCGCGAAACGTCGCCACCGATCGTGTCCGGGGGAACGTGCTCTTCTTCGTCCACTCTCCTCTTCGCCCACGCTCTTCTTCGGCGCACGCCGGCCGTCTAACCGCTCCAGCGCCCCGTCGAGCCGCTCGGCGAAACTACAATGCCCCCGAATATTTTTTAGACCCGCGAAGCACTGAACCCGCGAAAGGTGAACCGCGAAGTAGCGAGGGTTCACTGTATGTATAAGACCAAGACCTACAAAAAAGTCTCTTGGAGCAATGAGCTAGGTTTTACAGGAAGTCGGCCATTTTGAATTTACTTAAAAGGGGGCGGGTCACCACAATGGACTTTGTGTAGAAATTATTATTGGGGCCCGAGCAGCGACCGCCGCGAGGTCCCTATTGTTTTTGTAGAAAATATTATTACTATTATTATTATTATTATTATTAGGGCCTGAGCAGCGACCGCTGCGAAGTCCCTATTGTTTTTGTAGGAATTATTATTATTATTATTTTTCCGATTGTTCGATCGCATTTTTGACCCCCGAAACATGCACAAAAACTCACCAAACTTGGCAGTCTCATCGGGCATGGCGAAAAATTTGATATTTTTTAACGTCTAATATGAACAGGAAGTGAGTTATGAATTTTTGAAAGTCCGACTTTTGCCCTTTTTTGCATGTTTACAGGGGTCATTCTTTTGCACCCTGATCCTAAAGGCTTCATCTGATTGCCTTAAAGTTCTGTCTGGAGCATCTTAAGACCTGGGACAAACACTGGGGCTAAAATTTTTTGTTTCCGAAATACTATATGACGGGGGCGGGGCTTCAAAGTTTTCACTTAAGATTTCCTTCGCCGCAATGGACAAAATGCTTAATAACTCTCCTGCACGTGCTGCTAAAAATCCAAAACTTCACATGTACATAAAGAGTCGGTACCTGAAGACATCTATATGTTTATATTCAGTTATACACCTTGCGCCAATCAATATAAATCTTTACATTTTGACGTACTGCACGGTGCCCTTTTAACGAATCCGATTGAAAATTGGCTAGAAAAGACTCAAGACATTGATCTTACTCTATCCCTATTTTTATGACTTTCCTTCAAAGGGCGTGGCTATTACGGTGCCGCAGAGTCTGATTATTCTCCGTGGCAACAAAAGTTCCTGCAAAATGATTCAGATGATCCATCTTCTGGAAATCTTTCACATTTGAGGATATTCAGGCCCTGAAGACGGCTGCCAACTTAATTTTGATCGCAGTGGTAGCGCCACCAACTGGTTAAAACAAATACAAATTATTTTCGTTGATGTTTTTCTTTGGGCAGGTTAACAAAATCTACCTTATATTTGCTCGGATGAGTGTTTAGACCTTGAGGATGTCACAATACGAAAGTCTTTCGCCTTCTTCAGAGTGTCACATGATGGTGTCTTGTGACCCGTCTTTATCAGCTGATGTTCCATGAGGGCGTGACTTACCTGTCACGAGAATGAAGGCAAGTCACGCCCCCCGCTGTCCGTTCACTCCGCCAAGATGCTGGTCCAGGTGGTAGAGAGGATGAAGGCTCCCTTGTCTCTGTTCATGGTTTTTATGCCTCGCTTGCAGATCTCAATGGCCTCTCTGATCCAGCGCTGTTGTTTGTTCTCTTCTGTGCGGATGACCCTGCCCTTCTCCCGGTCCATGATGTGGTTTTCCCTTTTGCAGTGGTCAGTGATTGCTGATTTGTAATGTTCATGTTGTGCTTGTTCTTTTACTGCTCTGATTTTTTCATTTTTTTGACAGGTAAGTCACACCCTCATGGAACATCAGCTGATAAAGACGGGTCTCAAGACACCATCATGCGACACTCTGAAGAAGGCAAAAGACTCGCCGAAACATGTCAGGTAAAAAATTAACCTCAAACATAATTGTCTGCTTTTAATGAATCAGTCAAATATCAATAATAAGAAGACAAAATGAACCTAATACAAATAAATGAATGCTTAATAACTCCCCTGCACATGCTCCTAAAAATCCAAACCTTCACCTGTAAATAAAACGTCCCGACCTGAAGACATCTTAATGTTATTATTTTGTTATACACACAGCGCCGCCAAGTGGAATCAAAAATTTGTTTTTATTTTAATTTTCACGTACTGCACGGTGCCCTTTTGACGAATCCGACTGAAAATTTGTCAGAAAAGACTCAAGACAATGATCTTACTCTCTGCCGAATTTTGTGACGTTTTGGCAAAAGGCGTGGCTATTACGGTGCTGAAAAGTCCGATTGTACTCTGTGGCAACAAAAGCTCCGGCAACATGACTCAGATGATCCTATCTTCTCGAAGTTGTACACATTTGAGGATAATTCAGCCCTGAAGACATCTACCGACTTATTTTTCATCGTAGTAGTAGCGCCACCAACTGGTAAAAGCTAATACAAGTTATTTTCTTGGATGTTTTTCTCCGTGCAACTCAACAAGGTCGCCCTCATATATGCTCGGATGACTATTTCGGCCATGAGGATGTCACAATACGAAATTTGTCCTTTTTCGTGAAAAGTTGTGGGAGTGGCATTGCACTGTTCGGCAATAAAACAACGCTGATTATGAGGTTCTAAATATGAACGACAACTCGTGAAACTTTACACACACATCAGGCCGAGCAAATTTATCAATATTTTATACGTTAGTTGTGCAGCTTTTTTTAAATGGCTCGCCATGGCCCTCGAGAAATGTTAAAAAAAGCAGCCCTGATTGAGTGTTTCACCTCGCTTTTTGTAAATTTTATGGAGTACAGTGAACCCTCGGTTATCGCGGTTAATGGGGACCGAGACCACCCGCGAAAACTGAAAATCCGCGAAGTAGCGGCGCACCTTCAAAAATGCTTAAAAAAAATATACAATATATATAATAAATATATATATATATATATATATATATATACGGGGAGAGAGAGAGTGAAATTCATTTTATAACAAAAAAACCAAATTATTATTAAAACGTATTATTTTTTTATTCCCCAGCCATTCTTTTTGTATTTATTTAATTACTCCGACTTTTACCTGCTGGTACGCCGTCCGGTGTGCCCTGTGAAATGAAAGGTGGCATTCTTTATTTATTTATTCATTTATTCATTCATAACTGACAGCCTCGCGCTCCGCTCGTGCCCGGGCAGAAGAGGTGCTCCAATTTGGCTTAACTGTGACACACGCCCGTCCTCCTCCCCCGGAGCTTCCATTCGGTTAAACTTAGGGGCCGCTTGGCACCGCCCGTGCCCGGGGAAGGTGCTCCTCTTCGGCTTACTGTGACGCGAGCATGCCCTCCTCCTCCGGAGCTTCCATTCGGTTAAACTTAGGGGCCGCTTGGAACCGCCCGTGCCCGGGGAAGGTGCTCCTCTTCGGCTTACTGTGACGCGAGCATGCCCTCCTCCTCCGGAGCTTCCATTCGGTTAAACTTAGGGGCCGCTTTGCACCGCCCGTGCCCGGGGAAGGTGCTCCTCTACGGCTTAACTGCCACGCACGCTGGCCGGAGCTCTGGTACGGTCCGAACCGCGCGAAACGTCGCCACCGATCGTGTCCGGGGGAACGTGCTCTTCTTCGTCCACTCTCCTCTTCGCCCACGCTCTTCTTCGGCGCACGCCGGCCGTCTAACCGCTCCAGCGCCCCGTCGTGCCGCTCGGCGAAACTACAATGCCCCCGAATATTTTTTAGACCCGCGAAGCACTGAACCCGCGAAAGGTGAACCGCGAAGTAGCGAGGGTTCACTGTATGTATAAGACCAAGACCTACAAAAAAGTCTCTTGGAGCAATGAGCTAGGTTTTACAGGAAGTCGGCCATTTTGAATTTACTTAAAAGGGGGCGGGTCACCACAATGGACTTTGTGTAGAAATTATTATTGGGGCCCGAGCAGCGACCGCGGCGAGGTCCCAATTGTTTTTGTAGAAAATATTATTACTTTTATTATTATTATTATTATTATTATTAGGGCCTGAGCAGCGACCGCTGCGAAGTCCCTATTGTTTTTGTAGAAATTATTATTATTATTATTTTTCCGATTGTTCGATCGCATTTTTGACCCCCGAAACATGCACAAAAACTCACCAAACTTGGCAGTCTCATCGGGCATGGCGAAAAATTTGATATTTTAACGTCTAATATGAACAGGAAGTGAGTTATGAATTTTTGAAAGTCCGACTTTTGCCCTTTTTTGCATGTTTACAGGGGTCATTCTTTTGCACCCTGATCCTAAAGGCTTCATCTGATTGCCTTAAAATTCTGTCTGTAGCATCTGAAGACCTGGCACAAACACTGGGGCTAAAATTTTTTGTTTCCGAAATACTATATGACGGGGGCGGGGCATCAAAGTTTTCACTTAAGATTTCCTTCGCCGCAATGGACAAAATGCTTAATAACTCTCCTGCACATGCTGCTAAAAATCCAAAACTTCACATGTACATAAAGAGTCTGTACCTGAAGACATCTATATGTTTATATTCAGTTATACACCTTGCGCCAATCAATATCATTTTTTACATTTTGACGTACTGCACGGTGCCCTTTTAACGGATCTGATTGAAAATTGGCTAGAAAAGACTCAAGACATTGATCTTACTCTATCCCTATTTTTGTGACTTTCCTTCGAAGGGCGTGGCTATTACGGTGCCGCAGAGTCTGATTATTCTCCGTGGCAACAAAAGTTCCTGCAAAATGATTCAGATGATCCATCTTCTCGAAGTTTTTCACATTTGAGGATATTCAGGCCCTGAAGACGGCTGCCAACTTATTTTTGATCGCAGTGGTAGCGCCACCAACTGGTTAAAACAAATACAAATTATTTTCGTTGATGTTTTTCTCCGGGCATGTTAACAAAATCTACCTTATATTTGCTCGGATGAGTGTTTAGGCCTTGAGCATGTCACAATATGAAAGTCTTTCGCCTTCTTCAGAGTGTCACATGATGGTGTCTTGTGACCCGTCTTTATCAGCTGATGTTCCATGAGGGCGTGACTTACCTGTCACAAGAATGAAGGCAAGTCACGCCCCCCGCTGTCCGTTCACTCCGCCAAGATGCTGGTCCAGGTGGTAGAGAGGATGAAGGCTCCCTTGTCTCTGTTCATGGTTTTTATGCCTCGCTTGCAGATCTCAATGGCCTCTCTGATCCAGCGCTGTTGTTTGTTCTCTTCTGTGCGGATGACCCTGCCCTTCTCCCGGTCCATGATGTGGTTTTCCCTTTTGCAGTGGTCAGTGATTGCTGATTTGTAATGTTCATGTTGTGCTTGTTCTTTTACTGCTCTGATTTTTTTCATTTTTTTGACAGGTAAGTCACACCCTCATGGAACATCAGCTCAAGACACCATCATGCGACACTCTGAAGAAGGCGAAAGACTCGCCGAAACATGTCAGGTAAAAAATTAACCTAAAACATAATTGTCTGCTTTTAATGAATCAGTCAAATATCAATAATAAGAAGACAAAATGAACCTAATACAAATAAATGAATGCTTAATAACTCCCCTGCACATGCTCCTAAAAATCCAAACCTTCACCTGTAAATAAAACGTCCCGACCTGAAGACATCGTAATGTTATTATTTTGTTGTACACACAGTGCCGCCAAGTGGAATCAAAAATTTGTTTTTATTTTAATTTTCACGTACTGCACGGTGCCCTTTTGACGAATCCGACTGAAAATTAGTCAGAAAAGACTCAAGACAATGATCTTACTCTCTGCCGAATTTTGTGACGTTTTGGCAAAAGGCGTGGCTATTAAGGTGCTGAAAAGTCCGATTGTACTCTGTGGCAACAAAAGCTCCGGCAACATGACTCAGATGATCCTATCTTCTCGAATTGTACACATTTGAGGATACTTCAGCCCTGAAGACATCTACCAACTTATTTTACATCGTAGTAGTAGCGCCACCAACTGGTAAAAGCTAATACAAGTTATTTTCTTGGATGTTTTTCTCCGTGCAACTCAACAAGGTCGCCCTCATATATGCTCGGATGACTGTTTCGGCCATGAGGATGTCACAATACGAAATTCGTCCTTTTTCGTGAAAAGTTGTGGGAGTGGCATTGCACTGTTCGGCAATAAAACAAAGCTGATTATTAGGTTCTAAATATGAACGACAACTCGTAAAACTTTACACACACATCAGGCCGAGCAAATTTATCAATATTTTATACGTTAGTTGTGCAGCTTTTTTGAAATGGCTCGCCATGGCCCTCGAGAAATGTTAAAAAAAGCAGCTCTGGTTGAGTGTTTCACCTCGCTTTTTGTAAATTTTATGGAGTACAGTGAACCCTCGGTTATCGCGGTTAATGGGGACCGAGACCACCCGCGAAAACTGAAAATCCGCGAAGTAGCGGCGCACCTTCAAAAATGCTTAAAAAAAATATACAATATATATAATAAATATATATATATATATATATACGGGGAGAGAGAGAGTGAAATTCATGTTATAACAAAAAAACCAAATTATTATTAAAACGTATTATTTTTTTATTCCCCAGCCATTCTTTTTGTATTTATTTAATTACTCCGACTTTTACCTGCTGGTACGCCGTCCGGTGTGCCCTGTGAAATGAAAGGTGGCATTCTTTATTTATTTATTCATTTATTCATTCATAACTGACAGCCTCGCGCTCCGCTCGTGCCCGGGCAGAAGAGGTGCTCCAATTTGGCTTAACTGTGACACACGCCCGCCCTCCTCCCCCGGAGCTTCCATTCGGTTAAACTTAGGGGCCGCTTGGCACCGCCCGTGCCCGGGGAAGGTGCTCCTCTTCGGCTTACTGTGACGTGAGCATGCCCTCCTCCTCCGGAGCTTCCATTCGGTTAAACTTAGGGGCCGCTTGGAACCGCCCGTGCCCGGGGAAGGTGCTCCTCTACGGCTTAACTGCCACGCACGCCGGCCGGAGCTCTGGTACGGTCCGAACCGCGCGAAACGTCGCCACCGATCGTGTCCGGGGGAACGTGCTCTTCTTCGTCCACTCTCCTCTTCGCCCACGCTCTTCTTCGGCGCACGCCGGCCGTCTAATCTCTCCAGCGACCCGTCGTGCCGCTCGGCGAAACTACAATGCCCCAGAATATTTTTTAGACCCGCGAAGCACTGAACCCGCGAAAGGTGAACCGCGAAGTAGCGAGGGTTCACTGTATGTATAAGACCAAGACCTACAAAAAAGTCTCTTGGAGCAATGAGCTAGGTTTTACAGGAAGTCGGCCATTTTGAATTTACTTAAAAGGGGGCGGGTCACCACAATGGACTTTGTGTAGAAATTATTATTGGGGCCCGAGCAGCGACCGCGGCGAGGTCCCTATTGTTTTTGTAGAAAACATTATTACTTTTATTATTATTATTATTATTATTATTATTATTAGGGCCTGAGCAGCGACCGCTGCGAAGTCCCTATTGTTTTTGTAGAAATTATTATTATTATTATTTTTCCGATTGTTCGATCGCATTTTTGACCCCCGAAACATGCACAAAAACTCACCAAACTTGGCAGTCTCATCGGGCATGGCGAAAAATTTGATATTTTAACGTCTAATATGAACAGGAAGTGAGTTATGAATTTTTGAAAGTCCGACTTTTGCCCTTTTTTGCATGTTTACAGGGGTCATTCTTTTGCACCCTGATCCTAAAGGCTTCATCTGATTGCCTTAAAATTCTGTCTGTAGCATCTGAAGACCTGGGACAAACACTGGGGCTAAAATTTTTTGTTTCCGAAATACTATATGACGGGGGCGGGGCTTCAAAGTTTTCACTTAAGATTTCCTTCGCCGCAATGGACAAAATGCTTAATAACTCTCCTGCACATGCTGCTAAATATCCAAAACTTCACATGTACATAAAGAGTCTGTACCTGAAGACATCTATAAGTTTATATTCAGTTATACACCTTGCGCCAATCAATATCATTTTTTACATTTTGACGTACTGCACGGTGCCCTTTTAACGAATCCGATTGAAAATTGGCTAGAAAAGACTCAAGACATTGATCTTACTCTATCCCTATTTTTATGACTTTCCTTCAAAGGGCGTGGCTATTACGGTGCCGCAGAGTCTGATTATTCTCCGTGGCAAAAAAAGTTCCTGCAAAATGATTCAGATGATCCATCTTCTGGAAATCTTTCACATTTGAGGATATTCAGGCCCTGAAGACGGCTGCCAACTTATTTTTGATCGCAGTGGTAGCGCCACCAACTGGTTAAAACAAATACAAATTATTTTCGTTGATGTTTTTCTCCGGGCAGGTGAACAAAATCTACCTTATATTTGCTCGGATGAGTGTTTAGGCCTTGAGCATGTCACAATACGAAAGTCTTTCGCCTTCTTCAGAGTGTCACATGATGGTGTCTTGTGACCCGTCTTTATCAGCTGATGTTCCATGAGGGCGTGACTTACCTGTCACAAGAATGAAGGCAAGTCACGCCCCCCGCTGTCCGTTCACTCCGCCAAAATGCTGCTCCAGGTGGTAGAGAGGATGAAGGCTCCCTTGTCTCTGTTCATGGTTTTTATGCCTCGCTTGCAGATCTCAATGGCCTCTCTGATCCAGCGCTGTTGTTTGTTCTCTTCGGTGCGGATGACCCTGCCCTTCTCCCGGTCCATGATGTGGTTTTCGCTTTTGCAGTGGTCAGTGATTGCTGATTTGTAATGTTCATGTTGTGCTTGTTCTTTTACTGCTCTGATTTTTCATTTTTTTGACAGGTAAGTCACACCCTCATGGAACATCAGCTGATAAAGACGGGTCTCAAGACACCATCATGCGACACTCTGAAGAAGGCGAAAGACTCGCCGAAACATGTCAGGTAAAAAATTAACCTAAAACATAATTGTCTGCTTTTAATGAATCAGTCAAATATCAATAATAAGAAGACAAAATGAACCTAATACAAATAAATGAATGCTTAATAACTCCCCTGCACATGCTCCTAAAAATCCAAACCTTCTGTCATGATACGCGTCGGGCATGACAGCCTTTTGTTATTGTTTTCGTCACCTCCCTGCCATGTGTCTTTTGTTATTGTTTTCGTCACCTCCCTGCCATGTGCTTTGTGTTATTGTTTTCGTTCTCACCAGCCACGCACCTGTTCCCAGTTCACGATCACACACCTGCTCCCCATCTGCTCCCCTGATTACCGGACTATTTATACCTCCCATGCCCTCAACCCAGTGTCGGGTCATTATCCCGTTTGGCTCCCTGTTGCTGCGTCACGGACTGTCACGACCGCTCCTAGATCTCGTTCCTGCTCTGGTTCTCGTTTCCGTCCTCGTTCCGGCCCTTTATCCTTGTCCCAGTTAGTCGCGTCCTGTTTGCCCTTGTTGTTTGTATCCTGCCTCGCTGTTTGTCCTCGTTTGATCCCTTCAATAAATTCCCCTTAACATCATCCATTTCCCTGCCTCCTCGCCTATTGGGTCCACCTCCTCCTTGCCATAAGGCAATCCTGACAGAATGACCCGACCCAGAAAAAAGGACCCAGCGAGGGGCTCGCGGCGGCGTCATGGACACCGCCGCACGGACCCCCCCCACCAACCCGCCGATCAGCTCAGCACCACGTCTGCCACGCTACCCGCTTACCCCGCTTACGAGGACGAGCTCGCAAGTGTCGTCTACATGCTGGACTCCCGCCGCACTGAGCTGAGTGCACAAATGGCCCAGATAGCGGAGCGGGTGGCCTCGATAGCGGCGAAGGGCGCCGCCGAGGCACCATCCCGGGAGACTCTCAAGGAGCTGACAGCCCAGATCGCGGCGCTGAAGGTCCAGACGGTGGAGAGCATGAGGCAGTCTCTCTCGCTGCAGGCCCAGCTGGCTGACAGAAAGCAGGCTGAAAGGGGTCACGCCTCCACGTCAGCTGCCGCAACCCATGTCGCCTCCACGCCAGCTGCAGCAGCCCATGCAGTCTCCCCGCCAGCTGCTGAGCCCTGCCACGGCTCCCCGCCAGCTGCTGAGTCCCTTCCCGGCTCCCCGCCAGCCGCAGCGCCCCTTCCCGGCTGCCCGCCAGCGGCTGAGTCCCTCCCCGGCTCCCCGCCAGCCGCAGCGTCCCTTCCCGGCTGCCCGCCAGCTGCTGAGTCCCTTCCCGGCTCCCCGCCAGCCGCAGCGTCCCTTCCCGGCTGCCCCCCAGCCGCAGCGTCCCATCCCGGCTCCTCGCCAGCTGCTGAACCCTGTTCCGGCTCCCCGGCAGCTGCCGAGCCCCTTCCCGGCTCCCCGCCAGCTGCCGAGCCCCTTCCCGGTTCCCCGCCAGCTGCCGAGCCCCGTCCCGGCGCTCTGCCAGCTGCTGAGCCCCGTCTCGGCTCCCCGCTAGCTGCTGAGCCCCGTTCCGGCGCCCCGCCAGCTGCCGAGCCCCTTCCCGGCTCCCCGCCAGCTGCCGAGCCCCGTTCCGGCTCCACGCCAGCGGATGAGTCAAGTGCCGGCTCCCCGCCAGCGGATGAGTCCTGTTCCGGCTCCTCCCCAGCTGTTGAGTCCCGTCCGGACTTCCTGCCAGCTGCTGAACCCCGTTCCGGCTCCCCGCCAGTTGATACGCCCCGTCCCGGCTCACCCCAAGCTGGGGGGGCCCGTTCTGGCCTCCTGAGAGCTGCTGACCCCCCCTCCGGCGCCTCGCCACCGCCACAAGTCCCTGTTCTGGCGGAGCACGTCCTGCGTCCGCCACCAGCCCCTGTTCCGGCGGAGCACGCCCTGCGTCCGCCACAAGTCCCTGTTCCGGCGGAGCACGCCCTGCGTCCGCCACCAGTCCCTGTTCCGGCGGAGCACGCCATGCGTCCGCCACAAGTCCCAGTTCTGGCGGAGCACGTTCGGCGTCCGCCACAAGTCCCTGGTCCGGCGGAGCACGCCCTGCGTCCGCCACCAGTCCCTGTTCCGGCGGAGCATGTCCTGCGTCCGCCACAAGTCCCTGTTCCGGCGGAGCACGTCCTGCGTCCGCCACAAGTCCCTATCCCGGCGGAGCACGCCCGGTGTCCGCCATCAGTCCCTGTTCCGGCGGAGCACGTCCTGCGTCCGCCACAAGTCCCTGTTCCGGCGGAGCACGCCCTGCGTCCGCCACCAGTCCCTGTTCCGGCGGAGCACGCCATGCGTCCGCCACAAGTCCCAGTTCTGGCGGAGCACGTTCGGCGTCCGCCACAAGTCCCTGGTCCGGCGGAGCACGCCCTGCGTCCGCCACCAGTCCCTGTTCCTGCGGAGCACGCCATGCGTCCGCCACAAGTCCCTGTTCTGGCGGAGCACGTTCTGTGTCCGCCACAAGTCCCTGTTCTGGCGGAGCACGTCCTGCGTCCGCCACCAGTCCCTGTTCCGGCGGAGCACTCCATGCGTCCGCCCCAAGTCCCTGTTCCGGCGGAGCACTCCATGCGTCCGCCCCAAGTCCCTGTTCCGGCGGAGCACGCCATGCCTCCGCCACAAGTCCCTGCTCTGGCGGAGCACGTCCTGCGTCCGCCACAAGTCCCTGTTCCGGCGGAGCACGCCATGCGTCCGCCACAAATCCCTGCTTCGGCGGTGCCAGACGGCCCGCCGCCAACCCAATTCCCTGTCCCGGCGGCGCCCGAGGACACGCCATTGCTTCCCGTCACTCCCTCGGCGGTGCTCGACGATCCGCCGTCGCCCCAAGCTCCTTTTTCGGCGGAACTCGACGATTCGCCGGCGCTCCAGTTTCCTGCCTGGGCGGTGGACGACGACCCGCCGTCGCTTCTCGTCTCTGTCACAGCGGCTCCCGACGAAGCGCCGCCGCTCCACGTTCCTGTCTCAGCGGGGTTGGAGGACCAGCCGCCGTGCCACGTTCCGGTCTCGGCGGGGTTCGAGGACCAGCCGCCGCTCCACGTTCCTGTCTCGGCGGGGTTCGAGGACCAGCCGCCGCTCCACGTTCCTGTCTCGGCGGGGTTGGAGGACCAGCCGCCGTGCCACGTTCCTGTCTCAGCGGGGTTGGAGGACCAGCCGCCGCCTGCCGCCCTTGCCTCGGCGGCATCCGACGAACCGCCACCACTCCACGTTCCTGTCCCGGCGGGGCTTGACAACCAGCCGCCGCTCCACTTTCCTGTCTCTGCAGGGTTCGAGGACCAGCCGCCATGCCACGTTCCTGTCTCGGCGGGGTTCGACGACCAGCCGCCGCTCCACGTTCCGGTCTCGGCGGGGTTCGAGGACCAGCCGCCGCTCCACGTTCCTGTCTCGGCGGGGTTCGAGGACCAGCCGCCGCTCCACGTTCCTGTCTCGGCGGGGTTCGAGGACCAGCCGCCGCTCCACGTTCCTGTCTCGGCGTGGTTCGACGACCAGCCGCCGCTCCGCGTTCCTGTCCCGGCGGGGTTCGACGACCAGCCGCCGCCGCCGCTCCACGTTCCTGTCTCGGCGGGGTTCGACGACCAGCCGCCGCCGCCGCTCCACGTTCCTGTCTCGGCGGGGTTCGACGACCAGCCGCCGCTCCATGTTCCGGTCTCGGCGGGGTTCGACGACCAGCCGCCGCACCAAGTGCCTGCCTCGACGGCGGTCGACGACCAGCCGCCGCACCAAGTGCCTGCCTCGACGGCGGTCGACGTCCCACCGCCACGTCTCGTCCCGGCTCCGGCGGGGTCCGGCGTTCCACCATGCCTCGTCTCCGTCTCGGCGGCGTCCGACGTCCCGCCATCACTCCAAGTTCCTGCCTCGGCTGCGCCCGCCTCAACGCCGGTCCAAGCTCCGTCCTCTGCAGCACCCAGCGTCCCGCCGCCGCCCCTCGTCTCAGCCCCATCAGCGGACTCAAGGTGGAGTTCGGGTCGTCCCGGACGTCCGCCTGAATGGCCCCATCGGGACGTATTGGTCTGGCCACCCGCACGGCCCCCTGAAGGGCCACGAAAGGACTCGCTGGTCTGGCCCCCCGGGCATCCGCCAGACCGGCCTCGATCACGGGTCGTTGACCCACCTCCCGACCCCTTCCGCCCACCCTTGTTTTTGGGACATGGTTTTTTCGTTTTTGTTATTCTTGGGGACGGCTGGAATCCGTCCCTTGAGGGGGGGTACTGTCATGATACGCGTCGGGCATGACAGCCTTTTGTTATTGTTTTCGTCACCTCCCTGCCATGTGTCTTTTGTTATTGTTTTCGTCACCTCCCTGCCATGTGCTTTGTGTTATTGTTTTCGTTCTCACCAGCCACGCACCTGTTCCCAGTTCACGATCACACACCTGCTCCCCATCTGCTCCCCTGATTACCGGACTATTTATACCTCCCATGCCCTCAACCCAGTGTCGGGTCATTATCCCGTTTGGCTCCCTGTTGCTGCGTCACGGACTGTCACGACCGCTCCTAGATCTCGTTCCTGCTCTGGTTCTCGTTTCCGTCCTCGTTCCGGCCCTTTATCCTTGTCCCAGTTAGTCGCGTCCTGTTTGCCCTTGTTGTTTGTATCCTGCCTCGCTGTTTGTCCTCGTTTGATCCCTTCAATAAATTCCCCTTAACATCATCCATTTCCCTGCCTCCTCGCCTATTGGGTCCACCTCCTCCTTGCCATAAGGCAATCCTGACACCTTCACCTGTAAATAAAACGTCCCGACCTGAAGACATCTTAATGTTATTATTTTGTTATACACACAGTGCCGCCAAGTGGAATCAAAAATTTGTTTTTATTTTAATTTTCACGTACTGCACGGTGCCCTTTTGACGAATCCGACTGAAAATTAGTCAGAATAGACTCAAGACAATGATCTTACTCTCTGCCGAATTTTGTGACGTTTTGGCAAAAGGCGTGGCTATTAAGGTGCTGAAAAGTCCGATTGTACTCTGTGGCAACAAAAGCTCCGGCAACATGACTCAGATGATCCTATCTTCTCGAAGTTGTACACATTTGAGGATACTTCAGCCCTGAAGACATCTACCAACTTATTTTACATCGTAGTAGTAGCGCCACCAACTGGTAAAAGCTAATACAAGTTATTTTCTTGGATGTTTTTCTCCGTGCAACTCAACAAGGTCGCCCTCATATATGCTCGGATGACTGTTTCGGCCATGAGGATGTCACAATACGAAATTCGTGATTTTTCGTGAAAAGTTGTGGGAGTGGCATTGCACTGTTCGGCAATAAAACAAAGCTGATTATGAGGTTCTAAATATGAACGACAACTCGTAAAACTTTACACACACATCAGGCCGAGCAAATTTATCAATATTTTATACGTTAGTTGTGCAGCTTTTTTTAAATGGCTCGCCATGGCCCTCGAGAAATGTTAAAAAAAAAGCAGCTCTGGTTGAGTGTTTCACCTCGCTTTTTGTAAATTTTATGGAGTACAGTGAACCCTCGGTTATCGCGGTTAATGGGGACCGAGACCACCCGCGAAAACTGAAAATCCGCGAAGTAGCGGCGCACCTTCAAAAATGCTTAAAAAAAAATACAATATATATAATAAATATATAAATATATATATATATATATATATATATATATATATATATATACGGGGGGAGAGAGAGAGAGAGAGTGAAATTCATGTTATAACAAAAAAACCAAATTATTATTAAAACGTATTATTTTTTTATTCCCCAGCCATTCTTTTTGTATTTATTTAATTACTCCGACTTTTACCTGCTGGTACGCCGTCCGGTGTGCCCTGTGAAATGAAAGGTGGCATTCTTTATTTATTTATTCATTTATTCATTCATAACTGACAGCCTCGCGCTCCGCTCGTGCCCGGGCAGAAGAGGTGCTCCAATTCGGCTTAACTGTGACACACGCCCGCCCTCCTCCCCCGGAGCTTCCATTCGGTTAAACTTAGGGGCCGCTTGGCACCGCCGTGCCCGGGGAAGGTGCTCCTCTTCGGCTTACTGTGACGCGAGCATGCCCTCCTCCTCCGGAGCTTCCATTCGGTTAAACTTAGGGGCCGCTTGGAACCGCCCGTGCCCGGGGAAGGGGCTTCTCTTCGGCTTACTGTGACGCGAGCATGCCCTCCTCCTCCGGAGCTTCCATTCGGTTAAACTTAGGGGCCGCTTGGAACCGCCCGTGCCCGGGGAAGGTGCTCCTCTTCGGCTTACTGTGACGCGAACATGCCCTCCTCCTCCGGAGCTTCCATTCGGTTAAACTTAGGGGCCGCTTGGCACCGCCCGTGCCCGGGGAAGGTGCTCCTCTACGGCTTAACTGCCACGCACGCCGGCCGGAGCTCTGGTACGGTCCGAACCGCGCGAAACGTCGCCACCGATCGTGTCCGGGGGAACGTGCTCTTCTTTGTCCACTCTCCTCTTCGCCCACGCTCTTCTTCGGCGCACGCCGGCCGTCTAACCGCTCCAGCGCCCCGTCGTGCCGCTTGGCGAAACTACAATGCCCCCGAATATTTTTTAGACCCGCGAAGCACTGAACCCGCGAAAGGTGAACCGCGAAGTAGCGAGGGTTCACTGTATGTATAAGACCAAGACCTACAAAAAAGTCTCTTGGAGCAATGAGCTAGGTTTTACAGGAAGTCGGCCATTTTGAATTTACTTAAAAGGGGGCGGGTCACCACAATGGACTTTGTGTAGAAATTATTATTGGGGCCCGAGCAGCGACCACGGCGAGGTCCCTATTGTTTTTGTCGAAAATATTATTACTTTTATTATTATTATTATTATTATTATTATTATTAGGGCCTGAGCAGCGACCGCTGCGAATTCCCTATTGTTTTTGTAGAAATTAGTATTATTATTATTTTTCCGATTGTTCGATCGCATTTTTGACCCCCGAAACATGCACAAAAACTCACCAAACTTGGCAGTCTCATCGGGCATGGCGAAAAATTTTATATTTTTTAACGTCTAATATGAACAGGAAGTGAGTTATGAATTTTTGAAAGTACGACTTTTGCCCTTTTTTGCATGTTTACAGGGGTCATTCTTTTGCACCCTGATCCTAAAGGCTTCATCTGATTGCCTTAAAGTTCTGTCTGGAGCATCTTAAGACCTGGGACAAACACTGGGGCTAAAATTTTTTGTTTCCGAAATACTATATGACGGGGGTGGGGCTTCAAAGTTTTCACTTAAGATTTCCTTCGCCGCAATGGACAAAATGCTTAATAACTCTCCTGCACATGCTGCTAAAAATCCAAAACTTCACATGTACATAAAGAGTCGGTACCTGAAGACATCTATATGTTTATATTCAGTTATACACCTTGCGCCAATCAATATCAATTTTTACATTTTGACGTACTGCTCGGTGCCCTTTTAACGAATCCGATTGAAAATTGGCTAGAAAAGACTCAAGACATTGATCTTACTCTATCCCTATTTTTACGACTTTCCTTCAAAGGGCGTGGCTATTACGGTGCCGCAGAGTCTGATTATTCTCCGTGGCAACAAAAGTTCCTGCAAAATGATTCAGATGATCCATCTTCTGGAAATCTTTCACATTTGAGGATATTCAGGCCCTGAAGACGGCTGCCAACTTATTTTTGATCGCAGTGGTAGTGCTACCAACTGGTTAAAACAAATACAAATTATTTTCGTTGATGTTTTTCTCCGGGCAGGTGAACAAAATCTACCTTATATTTGCTCGGATGAGTGTTTAGGCCTTGAGCATGTCACAATACGAAAGTCTTTCGCCTTCTTCAGAGTGTCACATGATGCTGTCTTGTGACCCGTCTTTATCAGCTGATGTTCCATGAGGGCGTGACTTACCTGTCACAAGAATGAAGGCAAGTCACGCCCCCCGCTGTCCGTTCACTCCGCCAAGATGCTGGTCCAGGTGGTAGAGAGGATGAAGGCTCCCTTGTCTCTGTTCATGGTTTTTATGCCTCGCTTGCAGATCTCAATGGCCTCTCTGATCCAGCGCTGTTGTTTGTTCTCTTCTGTGCGGATGACCCTGCCCTTCTCCCGGTCCATGATGTGGTTTTCCCTTTTGCAGTGGTCAGTGATTGCTGATTTGTAATGTTCATGTTGTGCTTGTTCTTTTACTGCTCTGATTTTTTCATTGTTTTGACAGGTAAGTCACACCCTCATGGAACATCAGCTCAAGACACCATCATGCGACACTCTGAAGAAGGCGAAAGACTCGCCGAAACATGTCAGGTAAAAAATTAACCTAAAACATAATTGTCTGCTTTTAATGAATCAGTCAAATATCAATAATAAGAAGACAAAATGAACCTAATACAAATAAATGAATGCTTAATAACTCCCCTGCACATGCTCCTAAAAATCCAAACCTTCACCTGTAAATAAAACGTCCCGACCTGAAGACATCTTAATGTTATTATTTTGTTATACACACAGTGCCGCCAAGTGGAATCAAAAATTTGTTTTTATTTTAATTTTCACGTACTGCACGGTGCCCTTTTGACGAATCCGACTGAAAATGAGTCAGAAAAGATTCAAGACAATGATCTTACTCTCTGCCGAATTTTGTGACGTTTTGGCAAAAGGCGTGGCTATTAAGGTGCTGAAAAGTCCGATTGTACTCTGTGGCAACAAAAGCTCCGGCAACATGACTCAGATGATCCTATCTTCTCGAAGTTGTACACATTTGAGGATACTTCAGCCCTGAAGACATCTACCAACTTATTTTACATCGTAGTAGTAGCGCCACCAACTGGTAAAAGCTAATACAAGTTATTTTCTTGGATGTTTTTCTCCGTGCAACTCAACAAGGTCGCCCTCATATATGCTCGGATGACTGTTTCGGCCATGAGGATGTCACAATACGAAATTCGTCCTTTTTCATGAAAAGTTGTGGGAGTGGCATTGCACTGTTCGGCAACAAAACAAAGCTGATTATGAGGTTCTAAATATGAACGACAACTTGTAAAACTTTACACACACATCAGGCCGAGCAAATTTATCAATATTTTATACGTTAGTTGTGCAGCTTTTTTGAAATGGCTCGCCATGGCCCTCGAGAAATGTTAAAAAAAGCAGCTCTGGTTGAGTGTTTCACCTCGCTTTTTGTAAATTTTATGGAGTACAGTGAACCCTCGGTTATCGCGGTTAATGGGGACCGAGACCACCCGCGAAAACTGAAAATCCGCGAAGTAGCGGCGCACCTTCAAAAATGCTTAAAAAAAATAAACAGGTCACTGCTCGGGCCCTAATAATAATAATAATAATAATTTCCACAAAAACAATGGGGACCTCGTAGCGGTCGCTGCTCGGGCCCTAATAATAATTTCTACAAAAACAATAGGGACCTCGCCGCGGTCGCTGCTCGGGCCCCAATAATAATTTCTACACAAAGTCCATTGTGGTGACCCGCCCCCTTTTAAGTAAATTCAAAATGGCCGACTTCCTGTAAAACCTAGCTCATTGCTCCAAGAGTCTTTTTTGTAGGTCTTGGTCTTATACATACAGTGAACCCTCGCTACTTGGCGGTTCACCTTTCGCGGGTTCAGTGCTTCGCGGGTCTAAAAAATATTCGGGGGCATTGTAGTTTCGCCGAGCGGCACGACGGGGCGCTGGAGCGGTTAGACGGCCGGCGTGCACCAAAGAAGAGCGTGGGCGAAGAGGAGAGTGGACGAAGAAGAGCACGTTCCCCCGGACACGATCGGTGGCGACGTTTCGCGCGGTTCGGACAGTACCAGAGCTCCGGCCGGCGTGCGTGGCAGTTAAGCCGTAGAGGAGCACCTTCCCCGGGCACGGGCGGTGCCAAGCGGCCCCTAAGTTTAACCGATTGGAAGCTCCGGAGGAGGAGGGCATGCTCGCGTGGCAGTTAAGCCGTAGAGGAGCACCTTCCCCGGGCACGGGCGGTGCCAAGCGGCCCCTAAGTTTAACCGAATGGAAGCTCCGGAGGAGGAGGGCATGCTCGCGTCACAGTAAGCCGAAGAGGAGCACCTTCCCCGGGCACGGGCGGTTCCAAGCGGCCCCTAAGTTTAACCGAATGGAAGCTCCGGAGGAGGAGGGCATGCTCGCGTCACAGTAAGCCGAAGAGGAGCACCTTCCCCGGCCACGGGCGGTTCCAAGCGGCCCCTAAGTTTAACCGAATGGAAGCTCCGGAGGAGGAGGGCATGCTCGCGTCACAGTAAGCCGAAGAGGAGCACCTTCCCCGGGCACGGGCGGTGCCAAGCGGCCCCTAAGTTTAACCGAATGGAAGCTCCGGGGGAGGAGGGTGGGCGTGTGTCACAGTTAAGCCGAATTGGAGCACCTCTTCCGCCCGGGCACGAGCGGAGCGCGAAGCTGTCAGTTATGAATGAATAAATGAATAAATAAATAAATAAATAAAGAATGGCACCTTTCATTTCACAGGGCACACCAGACGGCGTACCAGCAGGTAAAAGTCTGAGTAATTAAATAAATACAAAAAGAATGGCTGGGGAATAAAAAAATAATACGTTTTAATAATAATTTGGTTTTTTTGTTCTAACATGAATTTCACTCTCTCTCTCTCTCCCCGTATATATATATATATATATTTATTATATATATTGTATTTTTTTTTAAGCATTTTTGAAGGTGCGCCGCTACTTCGCGGATTTTCAGTTTTCGCGGGTGGTCTCGGTCCCCATTAACCGCGATAACCGAGGGTTCACTGTACTCCATAAAATTTACAAAAAGCGAGGTGAAACACTCAACCAGGGCTGCTTTTTTTAACATTTCTCGAGGGCCATGGCGAGCCATTTCAAAATAGCTGCACAACTAACGTATAAAATATTGATAAATTTGCTCTGCCTGATGTGTGTGTAAAGTTTCACGAGTTGTCGTTCATATTTAGAACCTCATAATCAGCGTTGTTTTATTGCCCACAACTTTTCACGAAAAAGGATGAATTTCGTATTGTGACATCCTCATGGCCGAAACAGTCATCCGAGCATATATGAGGGCGACCTTGTTGAGTTGCACGGAGAAAAACATCCAAAAAAATAACTTGTATTAGCTTTTACCAGTTGGTGGCGCTACTACTACGATGAAAAATAAGTTGGTGGATGTCTTCAGGGCTGAAGTATCCTCAAATGTGTACAACTTCGAGAAGATAGTATCATCTGAGTAATGTTGCCGGAGCTTTTGTTGCCACAGAGTACAATCGGACTTTTCAGCACCGTAATAGGCACGCCTTTTGCCAAAACGTCACAAAATTCGGCAGAGAGTAAGTGAGTCTTTTCTGACTAATTTTCAGTCGGATTCGTCAAAAGGGCACCGTGCAGTACGTGAAAATTAAAATTAAAAAAAATTTTTGATTCCACTTGGCGGCGCTGTGTGTATAATTTTTTTCAGCATGGGCACAAGAATTCCACCGAACATCGCCAGTTCAATGGGATTTTGGTTAAGTCCGCAAATAATAGTGAACAATATACTTTGGCTGCGCGCTCGAATAATTTTACTCGTATATACTTCAATGAGGGTGTAGTGTGGGTATCGGGATCTTTAACACGCCCTAACACGAAGCTGACTCTCCAACCGCCACAGCCTTTTAATGACGAAATTATAAAATAAACAAAAACACTGTTCAACAACATAAAATAAAATAAAAAATCACATCATACTTACATTTATAAACTTTAATCCTCAAGAACATTATTCTCAGGTTGACCGAAAGACGAGGACACGGGAGCGCCTCGGGCATGTTCTTCTTCCTTGTGTAGGCGAATGACGTTTTAAGGTGCTTGTCCGCCACCTGCTGTGCTGAACTATGTATTAAATAAGAAAAGCAAATTGTTGAATGTTTTTTCCCCAATGAAGACTGAATTGTAAAATACCCGGAAATGGCTTTTCTGTTTTATTGTGCATTTAAAAAAAATTCAGATTGTCCTTTTTTGTTGAGATAATTGTTGAATATTGAAATTGCACATGTAACTGGTAATTTAGTTTTAGATATTATTTGAACCAGTGGAGGGCCATGCATTTCACACCTGGGCCTTCAATGAAGTCCTACTTCGTCCTACTTGAATAAATCCCCCTCATAATACCATAATTTATGACACCACGGGTGGACAAACAATATACAGAAAAGCACTTAGACAGCACTGACCGAGTGTTGGACGATATAGCTTCTCTTGAAAGGTCCGTGTTGAAAATGGCCTCGCAAGTGAATCTTCAATTTCTAAAGATAAAGATGTCTTTTAATTGTCCCATAACGGGGACATTTGCAGTGTTACAGCAGCAAAGATATACATCACACAGTGGCACCGACGTAATGTAGCCGTTAATGTATAACATTGGCAGCAGGCATTCATAAAAAGCATGCAAATATACACAGTATATACGTATATACACAGATCCCCATGTATATACACACTTACAGCCCACAACATATACAAGTGTAAGGAAACACTCCTAATGCCTGTCTATGGTTCAGAGGGGAAATAAATAAAAACGCTGCAATGATAAAAAAAAATACTGAATGATTGAAAATACTGCAATGATAAAAATACTGCAAGAATAAAAGTACTGTACCCAGCCAACATGTCCAACTGGGCCCCAAATGGGGTAAATGCGGGATTCCTGGGTACCAAGTGGGAATGGGCTAGAAGTGGGCAATGGTACAGGGTTCCATGTGGGCGCCATCTGGGATTGGTGGGCATGGGCTTAAACTGGGCAAATGTTGTGGGTGCAATACGGGTTGTGTATGGGCTAAGTGGGCATGGGTTAGAACTGGTAAAGATAAAGATAAAGATGTCCTTTATTAGTCCCACAATGGGGAAATTTGAGGTGTTACAGCAGCAAAGATATAGCTCACACAGAGTCGGCGGCGTAATGTAGCCGTTAATGTATAACATTAGCAGCAGACATTCATAAAAAGCATGCAAATATACACAGTATAAACGTATCTAAGTGTAAGGAAAGACTCCTAATGTCTGTCCATTATACAGAGGGGAAAATGCTGTAATGATAAAAACTACTGAATCTACTACTGAAACCATTTATAGGTCCTATTTGGGTTATGTGTGGGCTAAGTGGGCATGGGTTAGAACTGGTCAACCATGTGAGGGTCTCATATGGGCTGTATATGGGCAAAGTGGGCATGGGTTAGAGCTGGTCAACCATGTCTGGGTCCTATTTGGGTTATGTGTGGGCTAAGTGGGCATGGGTTAGAAGTGGTCACCATTTATCGGTCCTGTTTGGGTTATGTGTGGGATAAGTGGGCATAGGTTAGAGCTGGTCAACCATGTCTGGGTCCTGTTATGGGTTATAGATGAGCTAAGCGGGCATGGGTTTGAAAATTTGTTCTGGAGCCTTTTTGATATTTAATGCATGCTATGCTAATAGTAACCACCCGAAGACTATTCTCAGTAGAACTATTCA
Organism: Idiotropiscis lumnitzeri; assembly: GCF_059441095.1. Classification (NCBI taxonomy): domain Eukaryota; kingdom Metazoa; phylum Chordata; class Actinopteri; order Syngnathiformes; family Syngnathidae; genus Idiotropiscis; species Idiotropiscis lumnitzeri. The sequence goes on along the minus strand of NW_028283581.1, from coordinate 508,389 downwards.
ATGGATGCCAAAACGATAGAGACATGGCCATGGAGCCTATGCTGCGAGATTGTGAAAGGACTAAAATAAGTGTAGGATTTTTGAGGACCAGAAGTCAGCTTTTATTAGGTTTGACATTGATTTAACTTATGGAACAATGCAAATTATGGTCGGGTTGTTGTTGGACTTTTTCCGCTTTTGACTAATGGACGGGTGTTTTTATTTTCTGGGACTCTTTAGAACAAGCGGCACGGTGGCGGACTGGTTAGCAAGTCCGCATCACAGTACAGAAGTGCAAGGTTCTCCCTGTGCCTGCTAGGGTTTTCGCCGGTTTCCTCCCACTTTCCAAAAACATCCATGATAGGTTGATTGGTCACTGGTCCAAGGTCTGAGTGTGAGAGCGGATGGTTGCTTGTCTCTGTGTGCCCTGCGATTGACTGGCAACCAGTTCAGGGTGTACCCTGTCGACTGCCCGAAGACAGCTGGGATAGGCTCCAGCACTCCCGGGGACCCTTGTGAGGACAAGAAGCAGTACAGAGGATTGACTGATTTATTAAAATTAAATTCATGTATTTATCTATGCTAAATTTAACAAGGCTGGACGTTATATTTTGTGAATTTACATGTACCCCCAACTGTGACTTAATAACCCTTAAGGGACAAGATAACATTTTATAATATACCAGACAGCTAAGATTGTCATCTATGAACTATTTGACAAGGCAGGTCCAGCATTGTCAGCCACATCCAACAGTCAACACAGTTACTTTTTTTTAAATAAACAAAATCAACATTATTAATTAATGTTATTTTATTAATTCTGTATGCTGTGAAAGATCTTTATTCAAAGTATATTTGAAGTTATTTCTACCTTATTGCTTGATTTTTGTAGATTCAATTCGGAGTTGTCAAAATTACAGATTCTTTTGAAGGCAGCATATTCAAACTGTGAGAAAAGGAGCGAATGCAAGCTACGCGGTCTTTGAGGTGCGGCAGAAGAGCTGAAAGCACGGTGAGTCCCGAACGATAATTGAATTAATTAATTAATCTTGGGTAAATGTCTGGCTCTCATTTTTTGGACTTACTTTACAATGTGTTTTGTAATTTTTCAAGGTTGCCTGTGTTGGAAAACTGCTTGGTGCGTTAGCTAAAACACAGTATGCTAAAATGATAAGTGACGAGAACACAGAGGGTATATCAACAACGTACGTACTCGAATTATTTTGGGGAAAACTTAAGTACATTATAATCACCCTTTTAATAATACTGATAAGCGTTGTGTGTTTTATTTATTTTTATGAGGACCTTTACAACGAGCTACATATTGTTAGCATTGGGCCTACGACGCTAAACACAGTGTCCCTCGATCTCTCTCCAAAATTCTCCAAAAGACTTAAGCTTTCACTCAAATTAATACAATCTACTCCACTAGCTCATTTAAGGCTTTTTTGTGATGTGTTTGATTTGGGTAAGTAAAGCAAAACATATTAACTGTTGAATGTTGCCTGTTATTTAAATAATAGAAATTCAAGATGAAAGTTGAACAGATATTGAAATGCTAGATTGGCTCATTCAGAATCATGCCACAATGTGCTTTGTATGTTTTGTGTGTGGGTTTATCAAGCTCTAATTCAATGCAGTGTCCAAAACGAGCGCGCATAATTGTTGGATGAATGTTGGTTAATAGAGTCAGATAATAGTTCCAACAGTTGAACAGATGTTGAAATGCTAGATTGGCTCATTCAGAATCATGCCACAATGTGCTTTGTATGTTTTGTGTTTAGGCTTATCAAGCTCTAATTCAATGCAGTGTTGAGCTGCATTTGAGAGGAACTACGTAAGTAACTAATGTGGAAAAATTGTGACTTCTTTGTGTACTTTTATTTTGAATATTCAAATTTTGTGGGTAAAGGTTAGAGAAAATAAGTTAAAAATGAGAGCTGTACAGGTATTTAAGTTTTTGGTTTGTAAAATACCCGAATGTGGGTTTCAGCCGGTGAGGCAATGATTGGACAGAGCAAAAGCTATGCTCCAAAATAGAAGTGATTACACCTTCACTAGACTAACCTGCAGCTAATTACATAATTATAAAATTAACACTTTAACCTGGCTTCCCCATCACAGATGTATTCTTTTAAATGCAAAGCTTTTTGTTCTAGCTTTTGTTGTTAAATGACATTCATGCCCAAGTGTCTATGCATCCATTGCAGGGATGTTTTCTCAAGTGACGAGTCTGAAGCCTGTGATGACGAAGTACCATCTACACCTCCCCATGGATTGTCACAGAGAAAAAGCTTCCTAACCAAGAGAGGCGCTGCAGAAGGTCCTTGAGTACGTCCAACGTGTTGAGTCTGTGAGTCTACTGCAGGATCTAATGCAGGTATGAAAATGATGAAATTTTAATGTATTATCTTCAAAATTAAAATAATTATTTAATTTCTTGAAATATAAAATTAGGTACCCTAAACCCAAGTAGGAACCCCAGTCCCAGTACATTCCTGATTCTGGAGCTACAGAGATCAAACCATCCTACTGTATCACTAAATAGCCCCACCTCTAAAACCCTGATTCGGAAGGCCGAGTTGAAAGACTTCAGAGTTCAAGATGGTCAACTGCAACTATGATAAGCCGAATGTGTTCACCCCAAGTCGGAAACTGAGAAAAAGACTCAATTTTCACATGATTTCAGTCCCTTCTATATTTAAAAGAATGTATTGGGGCTCTAAAAATGTGAAATATTTTTACAAGTATTTCTTTTACTACTCATAGGCAGTTTCATAATAATAGTACAATTTGGCATCGTGTATTGTTTTTTGGTTCCATTCAAAATGCACAAGACGTATAGACATATTTTGTTTGTGGATCGCTGCAGCATCACACGAGCGCACAGAGACAAACGTGGCAGCAACTTAAAACAATTAAAATATCGAATCGAAATCGGGAACTGAAAATCAAAAATCGAATCGGGGCTAGAGTGAATCGTTACCTCCCTAATCATAATCATTTTGGTAGAATGTTGGGCTCTTGCCCTTTGAGTGTATATGGCGTTACCGAAGCTGTTCACTTAATCGACAATTCCTTTCCTGTGACGTTTATCATACCCAGTTTAACTGCCAAAATATTTTTAAGTGTGTGATGATTATCTGGATCGAGTGACACCCATGTTATAATGGTTGCAGGTATTGGTGGATTGGACGATAGTGTCAGAACAATGATGGCGTTCATCATGACAAATCCTCTGTCTCTGAAGTACAATCTCTTTGGACATCGTAGCAAGAACAAGCGCCGAGACCTGCCTTTTTCTGATGTTCTATACGGTAATATATATATATATATATTTTTTTTTTTTAAGGGATTGTGGTGTGAAGACATTTCAGCATGTCCCATAAGGTTTCACAATCATTAAATAGCTTTACTAAGTTGACTTCTTGTCTTTTTTGTTTTAGGAGCACTGAAAAGGAATGGAGCCACAAAGGACATCAACGAGAAGGACACAGGCAACCCTGTCCAAGTGGTTCATGGGAGCTTGTGATCAAGGTGGGAATAGGGCAGTTCGAGCTCGGAGATCTCAAGGCAACTGTCAGGTTTAAAACGTCCTGACGCCATTTTTAGACTGAAGGTGGCATAAATCCAGACCAAACCAGTTAGAGTTTTGTTTTTGACCATTCGCGAATGGGAGAGGAAGTCAGGAGGTGAAGCAGGCGTCTTGCCAGTTCAATCTCGCGCACTCTCTCTCACTCTCTACCACCCGTTCGGTCTTTTATCAGCAACCTAAGCAGACAATGGAGGTCTGTCTGAAATTCTAGCAGGCAGGCAGGAAGCAATCAACCACAGTAGTCAGTCAGGAATTCGAAACTAAAGTGTGTGCGTGTGTTCCAGTTGTGCGCGTGTGTGCTAAAGCAATAATGTGAGTGTCTGTGTGTGTGTGCGCAATTATAACTGATACAAATAGTGTATAAAAACATGATTAGAAATACACAAACTATTTACATATCCTCATCCCATCTCACATTCCCCCGTTTGTGGGTTTAAATCATGTCCTTACGGCTTTAAGACAGATCATCATAATGAAATCATACAACAGTGTGGTCATCCGTGGAGGGGCGAAAACCCTCAGTAGGGACAAAATTCCCCTCCTCCCTTCCGGCGTGGAACGAGATTCTCATGGTATGTTGGTCACTTGGGAATAAAACATAAAAAAACTTCAATATACCTAGTGAAAAATAACAAAACTGTCTCCACGCAGAGCTTGTCTCCACGCAGAGCTTGTCTCTGCGGCGACTTGATGGAGGCCCTTGCCTCGTTGTAGGAGGGGACAGCCGTCTTTACCTCCCGGATCTTCGTGTGTGGTGTATGTGTGTGCATGTGTGGGGGCAGGGGCAAAAGGGTCCATGTGTTATTTAGGTTTCAGTGTCCAGTTCGAGTTTGTCATTGTCCAGTTCGAATTCGTCATTCTCAACATCAATCAGGTTGTAATGGTACATTTGGGCAACAAACATGCAGTTAATAATCATCTTTGTCATAAGAATAATGCAACATGAACAGACTACACATAACAAAAATGAAAACCATAATTATCCCGATATATTGTCTTTCAAATTCTTCGTAGTGGTCATAACATCAATAATTGTTTCATTTTATTAAAAATGTAAATGCAGTAATGTTCTCCAATCAAGGCTAAAATTCTTTATGTACGTCATTAATTTCCAAACAATATCTAATCTTTTTGTTCTGTGGCTTCAACATTCGTATCTGTGGCTGGTTGTGCGGTTCCGATGTGCGTGTGGTCCGATATTGTGACTCAGGTGGGCTCCTGTTCGAGGGATTCGCGTTGCTCGGCCTTTAGCTGGAAACCGGAGAAGCTTGTACTGCAACTGGTGGATCCAGCTGCCACGCCCCGTGACCTTTGCTGCCGTCGGGGTCACTGCAATCATCTGGCGAGGGCCATCTCAGCATTCACTTGTCCCAACGAAGTCGTTTCAGCACCTTGAAGAAGAGTTGGTCTCCCACACGGACGTGATTTCTCTGTGGATCAGAACACACTGACCAGTAATTGCGTCTTTTTTTTTTTTTTTTTGGTCAAAACATGTTTCCCATGTGGACTGGGACTGATGTGCCAGTCGCTGGTGGTTCTGATGAACCTGAGAGTCGATAGGGGATAGTGTCCTAACTTCGGCTGGCACTATCCTCATTGCTGTGATTGAAACACAGTCTGGTCATTGTCTCCTTTTTTTCCCTCATTGTCTTGATAAGTCTGCCCTTAACAGTCCCATTAGTGCGTTCCACAAGTCCTGCAGACTGTATGCACAATGACGCTTTGAGTCAATTTTGCAACAACTGTCCCACTTGTTACAACATCATTCACAAATGCATAATTTTCACTTCAAATCACTTCTTGAAATTCCAAATGTCAGGATAATTTGTGTTAGGTTGAAGATGTATTTTATCCCATATTTTACTCTATTAGTATTGCAAAAGAATTGTTCCACAGCGTGACCCATGTTTGACCATATGGATGAGAAGACTTCACAGAGAAGCGGATGCCTGAAGACTGGATCAACATCTGCAACATCAAAGGAGGTGTGCTGAGACACACCTCTGAAACAAAAGGACTGAGACTTTAGTACCAGAGCACTAAAAGGGCATATCTGCCTTTTCAATCAGTGGATGACTGCCATTGATGTCTGTCTTTCCTCTTGTGTCTGAGATGTTTACATGTTCCTGCTGGTGCTCCCCCCTTCATCCCTTAGTGCAAATACATTGTATTGTTAGGGACTTCCCTAATAAAATAGAGGGCTCGGCGGAGTGTGCTCCAGAACGAATTTGGAGATGTAACTGAGCACACCTCCGTTCGTTCTCCTCGCGAGTAAAAGATCAACTCTTGTCTTCCTTCCATTCATTTAGCCTATG